>NW_010973177.1:2065382-2271416 GCF_000737465.1 Haliaeetus leucocephalus | reverse complement strand
CGCCGGGGCCGGGCGCTGTGTGAGGGAGCCGCGCCGCACACCCAGCCCCGTCAGTAACCGGCGCTGCTGGGGAGGAGGAGGAGGAGGAGGAGGCGGAGGAGGCGGCGGCGGCGAGAGGTTCTCCCACCCCCACCCACCGAGCTGAGGTGAGGCCAGGGCAAAGCATCCTCCTTTCTTCCCCTCATCCCTTCCTCCCTTTCATCCTTTCCCCCCCTCCTCCCCCAGCTCCTTCCTTTCATCCTTCTTTCCTTATCCTCCTTCCCCCTTGTCTCGCCTTCCCCTCATCCTTCCTTGCGCTTCCTGGTCCTCCTTTCCTTTCTTCTCTCCTTAGCCACCTTTCTCCACTCCTCCCCATCCCCCAGACTCCTTCTCCCCGTGCCCACATTTCGCACCCACCAGAAATAATGATCGTGCCTTCTTTTTCTCCCCCCCCCTTTTTCTTTTTTTTAAATGCAATTTTAATTCTCGCCCAGTGAAAGAGGGAGAGGGAAAGAGGCAGAGTCGGTCACAGACAGAGATAATCCCCCCTCCTTTAAAGAATGGATTTGAATTAATGGTCATTTTGTGGTGTGTGTATTATGGGAAGAGGGGGATTATATTTAGGGAAGAAAAGAAAGGGTCAAAGGTGTGTTGTTCCACTTATTCATCTATTTACCTAGCATCACTTTGAGGTGAAACCCAGCTCCGTATTATTTTAAGCCTTTCTTTTAATTATCATTATTATTATTATTTTTTTAAATTATTCTCCTTTCTTCAGGCGTCAGAGGTTTCTTCCTCCCTTTTATCCATCCACCGTGCGTCTCCGTAATTTACAGTCGCTGCCGCCGCCGCTCTGATTGTCTCAGCCGGGAGCCGGCGGGGAAGGGGCTGGGGGAGCGGGGCTGTGCCGTGGGGAGGGGGCTGCGGGCGCCGGCGGAAAGCAGCTACCTCCATCCCTTCCCTCTAGGCCTCTGCCAGGGGCTGAGACCTTTCGAACCACCCGCTTCGTATCCCACCCGGAATCCAGCCTGAAAGGTGCTAGCTCCCGTCAAAGGATTTGCTCCGGTGGCAAACGAGCGAAAGTTCGAAACGCAGCTTTGTCTTCCCGTGGAGCGCGCTGGGGACGGCGACAGAGCTGCGTGGAGGTCGGCCGAAAGGCGACGGCCAAAGTGTCTCGGTTGCGTTGGCTTCTGGAGTGGAAGAAGTTTTGCTTAGACGTGGTGGTGGCGGTGGGGAGCGGCGTCGCAGGCGGCGAGACTTCCCTGGCTGCCTTGCCCGTTTGGGAGTTGGCGTTGTGGATGCGTGCGCTTAGGGGAGCGTCGGTGCGCCAAGGGTTCGGGAAAGTAACTTTTACATATTTACGGCGGGGTGTAGCGTGAGGAGTAGGTGGCACGCACCTGCTCCTCTCTAGGTTGGAGGGCTGAATGCCGTCCCTCGTGTTATCGCCGGTTGTCTGCGATGCCTGTTTTCTTTCTGAGGTGATGCTCCATCAGTTGAAATGATCAGTTGGTGGTTGTATTTCTCTCTTCATCGGTTATGTAGTGGCAGGACGTTTATTTGACTGTTAGCATGCTTCAGACAATTTCAGCCTTTTTAAGCTTCTGTTTGCTGAATTAGAAGTTTGTTTATACTTCATCAGGATAGATATGTTTCAGAACCCCTGTTATTTTAGAAATCTCTAGATACCACAGCAGCCGATACTATAGCAGAACTCTATCAGCCTGAATAATACTAAAACACACGTTATACGTTATCTTGGCATGTATTCCCTAAGAAATGTTGATTCCGCTAGCTTGTCAAGATTGCAGCGAATGCTGTGTGTTTTGGAGTACAAGGTACAAGATAAGTAGCATAAATAGGGGTAGTCTTAAATGATGTTGCCGATGCGAACAACAGATCTTACTGGCTTTGTGCATATTACAATGCTGCTGGTTTTCCTTTTTACCTATAGTGTCTATGATTGATAATATGTATTGTGTCAGGTTTTTTATACTCCAGGTCAAACAGAATTCTTTCCAGAGGAGAAAAAGTACTGCCCTGAGGGATGAACTTTTGCACTCAATTGTGTAAATCATTGTTTACAGAAATACCACCTCAGCTGTGTACATGATAGCTGTAATTCCATTAATGGGCTCTGTGGATGACAAAAGCCTCAACAGGAAAGCTCCAGCGTCACTTGAGCCCTTACATGGAAATGCAACCCTAATTTATGCAGATTTCTGAAAGCTCTTTTAATATTAATGTTGAGCATGTATGGTTCTACTGAAATGCCTTTGAACCACTGAAAACCAAGAGTATTCATAGACTGAGACTTTAAAGCCAAAGGAAGCAGTTAGATCTTCTGCTCTGACCCCTTGTCTATTATAGTCAGTTGGATTTTATCCAGTTACTTTTGAGTACAATAACTTGCGTTGGACTGAAACCTATTTTCCAGAAAAAAATGGAATTTTGATCAGAAGACAGTAAGAGGTGGAGAATCTGCTGTTTAAGTTAGTTGTCTTCAGCTTCCAGTCACTGGTTAGTGATGTGCCTTTCTCCACTATGCTGAAGAACTCTAAGTATTTTTTTTACCATGGAGGTATTTACCTGCTGTAACCTAGTATGCCCTCTCTTTCCTATTTGCAGAAGACAAGTGAACTAAAATTCTTTAAATTTGTCACTGCATGCATTTTCCTCACAACTCAGTTTCTGTGGCTTTTCTCCCAAATCCACTTTTTCAGCATATTTGTGAAAACATGAGCTGGAAACAGCATGCCAATGCCTTGTCTCAGGAGTGTTTTATGAGTTTAAGTATTACCTCTCTAGTGTTACTCTTCTGTTTATACATCACATGTACATATTTAACCTTCATCTGCAGCACTGCATTTTGATCTCCTTTTCACTGGGTACGCTCACTGTGGCAAACCCTTTGCAGGACTGTTTCTTTCCACAAGAGTTCATCATTCTGTAGGCTAGCATGTGTTTCTTGATTGTAGCTTTATAACTTTGTACCTGGCTTTTTTTAAGACTGTTTTGTTTCTAGCATAGGTTGAATATACCAAACACTCCTGGTCGCTTTTTGTAACCGATTTATCTCAGTTACGTAGCATTCTATCAATTTATAACATGCAAATTTTGTTACGACTGATTGTGTAGACTTACATATAACTGAAAAGGTGTTTCGTGGTAGTGGCTTCACCTTTGGGGAACTCCATGTTAATCTGAGTTACGTTGTGATGCTTTCTTTTCGAAAGCTGTTTTTTGCGTTTTAAGATGTCACTTAACCAGTTCTTCACCTGTTTAATTGGTGCTATTTTGTCATCAGGCTGTCATAGAATACTACACCAACTGCCATAGAAGTTTATATGTGCATATGGATATTTTTAGCAATTGGAAGTATCAATTGTGTCAAATAATAAAACCAGATTCATTTAGAGAAGATCAATTTTGATTAATTTTACTTCCTATTATTTGTTACATAGCTCTGATGTATCAGGTGTATCTCATATAATTTTTCTTAAATTATTGTTTTGCCCAGGACTGCCATCATTCTAACCTTCCTGTAGCTATCAACACTGTCTCACTAGCGCTTTTAGAGTACAGTTGTAACAGTGGTGTTCATTCAGACTCCTGAAATTTCCCTAGTATTTCAGAATGGCTAAAAATTCATGCCGGTGGGTTAGATATCTCCTTGGACACTTCTGTGAGAACCCTATTCTATGGTGATCTTTGGTCCTGCTAACCAAAAATTATTGCAAAGTAATACTGTTTTAACTTTGTACTTGCAATGGACTGAAGAAGTAATTAATCATTCTCATGAGGTACCAGCAAATCATCCTACTTCTTTGCAAATGCAGAATTACTTATTGAATGTATCTGCCCTTTTGCACTATTAGTGTAGATCAGAGTCCCTGTTTAGTAGCACACCTGTGTGAGGGCTAAGATTTCTTTTGTTCCTACAAATCTGTGCCTCCCTCCTCTTTTTTTTTTTTGCTGTTGCCAAGAAATGTCTTCATCCTCACCTATCAATTTTTTACACTTACTGTTTCAAAAAGTATGGAATTTGTTATCCTTTAATACTTTTCTTCTTGTTATGTATGGCTTCTTACTTCTAATAGCAGTATTTATTGAAATCGGTTTTGTTGCCAAATTGTAGTAGTTATGACAATGCCTTCTAGGTATTACATGCTGTCTGAACACGCGAGTATGAGATTTATTTTTTTTCTGTGTACGATGGCAGAGCCATACAATTTATTACATTTCAGAGCAGAGTCGGCTTTTGCTTTTAATATAGCGTGTTTCAAGGCTTGGCTAAAGAAAGCTAAACTTTTTATTTATTTTCTCCATACTTTGTTCATAGGCAGTACAAAGCATAGAACATACTTTGGTTTTAGAAATAATACCAAATGGTAGTGGAAATATGAAAGGCAAGTATACAGAAATAAATAATGCAATATGTAGTTGGAAATGGGAAGGGCAGGCATACAGAAATAAAGAGTAACGACATTAATCTAATCGTAAATAGAGTAGCATACTTATGTCATAACTTGATTGGAGTTTTTGTGGCTCAGGTCTGTAGAAATTGTTTCCCTAAAGCTAATTTGAGGTAAGATGCAAGAAGAAGATATAAAAAGAACAGAATTGGAGGGGAAGATGAAAGTGACAAAAAGAAAGTTCTATTTTAGAGGCAAGCTAAGAGCTGCTTCTTGACTAAAATAAACTTGTTTGTTTCGTATAAACTTAACTTTTGTTAGGATAAACTTTCTTGAGGAATTAGATAAACAATGAAGTGTATCAGTTGACCAGCGAGAACTTTCCCAAGGCACAGCTTCCAACACAGCAGGCTTCTGCAGGACGCGGAAGTGGCTGAGACTCTAGTTCCTTTGTGGAGCTCCATTACTGATGGGTAAGGTCCTCCAGCTGTATCAACAACACTGTGAACCTGACTGTGATCAAACTGCTTCTAAGTCTAGCATGCCTTGAACACTGTTGGAAAATAATTGCATTAATATTTTAATATGAAAGAGACAAAAATGTTTAGGACTTCTGTAACGAGTAAGTTGAAGAGATGACAGCAAAGAACAGAAACCAGGTTTTGGCCCATTAAAAGAAGTCGTTAATAACTAAGTTATTCTTGTATTCCAGCTTCTTACAGTCTTATGGGAATTCGTAATACATCTAAATATATCTCAAAGAGTGATAACACTGTTGTATTGAGTCTTCAGCTGGGCAGGCTCAGCGCTCTGTGGATGTAAATGAATTTTGTCTCAGGTTTCTGGATAAAAGCTCTACATCTCAGTTTTCTAAATGGTTTCCTGAACATCATACCTGAGCCATTGAGAGAGTACCAAGATATCTGGTTCCAAACAGTGGTGGTATACAAGAAGGCATTCTTGAAAGTTTTCAAACAGTAGGATAGGTTGAAATCATATTTACATAATAAAACATCAGCTGCCCTAGGAAATGAACTTGTTGTGGGCATCACTTACCAGTACATTTAGCTGAAAATCAGGATTTTCATGTTATGGAAAATCCTCATCTTTGGGAATAGTGTTTTAGTTTGGGTTGTAACAAGGTGGTGAAGTTTAAAATTTCCCACAAAATCAAAATTATTTCCCCAAGTAGGAATATCGCCACCCCCCACCAGCCCTCGATATACATATTTTGTTTCGAATTTCATGTCCTGTCATCATACAAAACATTTTGAGTTTATGGGGACCAGGAGGAAAACTTTTCAATAGTTTTTCGTTGGATGTGTTGACAAAGCACCCCTTTCTTTGAAGTACTTTTACTCTGCTGAATCAGCATTTCTGACAGCAAGTTGTTGGTTTTTTTTTTTTTTTCCTGTGGAATATTTTTTGGCTAGCTACACTTTTCAGTCACATCACCCCTTGCATTAGTATTCTAGTATTGAGAACAGTAGAGAAACATTTTCAACATTGCTGCAGAGACTGCCCAAGTTTTCAGGCTTCTTAAATAATGAGAATTATTCGGTTAAGTGAAGATGAATCCTATAACAGTAAGAACATCTCACAGGGTTTTAATTTGAGAGGTAAGAAAAATAGTAGATTTTGGAGTTATGCAGAAGAATCTCTGAGTTTAGAATATTTAAAAGCTATTTTTATGGATATTCCAATCTGTTGTTATCACTGGTGTTATAATAATTATTATGTGACATTTCTTTCTCCTGTGTACTTGTCCTTTTCTTTGAAGCTATGTATTTTAAAAACAAGTATATGTTACATTATGCTTAAAGTAGACAAGAATATTAGAACAGAAGACAATTTGAATACAAGTGGAGCTTAAATTCTGAATATACTTTGCTAAGCAGAAAGTGGGAGTGGTTTTGGTCAGGCTAGGCTCCCCGTTGCCCAGGTGACTTCTGCAAATGGGACTTAAGCTTTTAAGTTACTTAAGGCTTCTTGTAAATGGATTAATCAGTTTGTCCTTTTCTACAACTAACCAACTTTAATTTTTAATACTCTATTATTTACTAACAAAAGGCACCCCTCTATATTCCATTGACTCTGTCTTTATGGAAATTCTCCAGTAAAGCCCATTCAGCACAGCGGGGACAGCTAAATCTCTCAGTTGTCCAAGCTTTACTTGTAAGAAATGGATCAATTAGAAATATTTTATTCCTTATATTTTAAATACAGAAACTGCGTCCATCCTGTGCAGAGCTGAGAAAACTGCTTTTATCAGTTCTCTAAAGTTTTCCAAACATCAAAAGAAATTCTGAAAACCCTCTTCTTAAAGATTTAACTTTCAGGTTAGTTTATGGAGTAAAATACTACTACAGAAGTTTAGTAAGCACTGGTTTTATTTCTATTGTAGTATCATAATGTTAGTAGCAGTAGTTGTGTCCTTTCCAAAGGAATTGTGTTAACAAACATGAATAAAACCTCTTGAGAAGTGGCATAACAATATTTGCAGTTTCATTTGCTCAGATAATCTTGAGACAGATATATTTATCTGATAAGATATTTTTTTGCTCCTTCACTGCCTCTGGAAAACATTTTGTTTTTCGCTCCTTGGTCTAGTGAGATGTCCTCTTTAGTGTTCTGTAACTTTGGAGTCAATTTACAGATTTTTGTAAATAAATAAATTAATGAATGTAAATAAATAGAGAATAATTAACTTAATGAATATAAATAAATAGACAATAGAGGTGACATCCTCTGTCATTAAATATTATCTTCCTTGAACATTTATTGAATGGTCTCTCTTTCTGATATAAAATATGATCAGCTGTGATAAGTTACCCATGGTTAATTCTTTGTGTGAGTTCATATCTCAGCTGTTGCATATCCCCCACTGGATGCAATATTGCATCTGTTAGCAAGATGGGGCTAATGCATGGAGGTTAAATTTGTTTATGGCCAGTGTTGTGTAATAGAACATCTGATTATTTTGTTAGATGAAAAAAGCATAATACATATTTCCTATTAAGATGACTAGATCTCATGCTTAAACTCCTGGAAGCTAAAGCTGCTGTTGCTTTAATAATGCCACCATATATATTGAGAAACTTTGAGCATAGAAGCCAATTTCTTTTTGTTTTTTCTTCATCTTTGGAAAAAAGCATATGATGAAAATGGTAATTTCAGTTTTTACCAAAATGGAAAAGGTTTTATAACTTTTTAAAATTGTGCCAGAATATTTCAGTAAAATAAATTGTATCATCTGTGCTTGATTTTGATTGAGAATTTATCAAAACTATTCATAAACAGTTATCCGATGGTTACAAATGTTGACTGTTTAGATAACAAAAGACTGTTCAGCCTTTCAAGGAAAGGAATAAAATGACAACTAAAATTTCAAGTGAGAAGCATCCAGAGCAGGAAGGGTGCATGTTTTAAGTAGCTCTTTTCTTCTTTTTTCCAGATGATGATAAAAAAATACATTCATCTTTTAGGGCCAGCAGTGCTTGCACATAACCAAGCCTGACTTTAAACAATTGCCATTTATTTTTCCTGTTGTTGATTAAGATTAGACTATCACTCATCAGCATTGGCAGTCCTGTTTGAAATAATTTAGCAGGTTAAATCTGGAAGTAGGAGAACAGTTCTTCCGTTTGTAAAATGCAGGAACGCTGGTTAATTTAATTCTTGCAATTAAAATCTACAGGTGAATCTTTAAAATGAAGTTACAGAATTGCAAAGAAACAACTACCATTTCTCATGCGTTAGAAAGAAACAACTGCCATTTTTTACCGAGGTTTTTTTTTTGATCAGGGTCAAAGTGAGAGAGATTCATGTATTTTTATTGCAGCATATGTACTCGTTTCTAGTTCTTATACAAATAGTCTTGAGTGCTTACTATAATCAAGTCAGAAATGCAAATTCAGAATTACAGCTGCTTAGTCTAATTTTAAACATATCTATTATCTCTGTAATCTACATTTCCAGTGCTTAGATGCTACGCAGAAATACTTCTAAGAAAAATAAATTGTCAGGAAGTCCATGAATGAAGGAGGATGAGGCTGTGTAGGGATAGAATAGGAATAAATAGTTTCAAACAAATATTCTAGTTGGCTGGGAGCACTAGTGAGAGCCCTCAGCAGTATGCAAAACTGTCACTTGTACTTGGGTGGGCTGCCCATGCTTTCTGTAAAATTCAAGCCTATTTCATTCAGCTGACAAAATGTTTTGGACTTTTGGACTTGCTAAATACTGTTTCTGGGTCACATCTGATATCTAGCGAGAACAGGAACATTTGAAAAAAAAAAAAAGAGAGAAAAACTGTTGCTATCTTATGATATAATTTTACTGGCATGGCTTAGGGAAAATTCAGTGTATGGCTAAGGCAGCCAGCATACTGAATCCCTGGATGCTTTAATCTGCTCTTGCACACTAAAAAGTTTTTAGGTGACTTGCATCCTTGAACAAAGTTTTTTCTTTTATACTCAAATTCAAACCCTTGCATTCAGGCCTAAGCCCAGGGAATATTGGGTCAGTGCAGGTCGGAGTAATGAAACTGTACAGGTGCTTTCTAGATGCTAAAGAACAGTCAGGACACAAGTCCTGAGCAGGATTGTCTTCTACTCATGCTCCGTTTGTGTGAAAACCAGCATCAAACCTTATATAAATTTTATCATTCCCCTGCATGCTTTCCTCATCTTCTAAATAACTTAAGTGCATTTCCACAGCATTTTCTACAGCCTTACAAATACTTTTTGGCTTGCCTTGCTCTAATTCTGTATTTACTGCCAACAGTATTTTTTTCTTTACAAATTCAGCCTAAGAACCAGAAAACATATGGGGTATCTATGTTCGATATTTACCTTCAGTTGGCAGGGTAAGAAATAGCATTTCATTATTAATTTTTATAATATTTAATATATTTAATTATAATTTCTTTACTGCAATCAGAGAAACGATCACCTTGCTTCTTATGGACTCTTCTTGGAATACCAGCCAGAGGTATTTTATGGTCCCAGGTGATCTCAAACGCTGCAGCATAACCTAATTTACATGACAGAGTAATATGGAAGCATACATTTTGTGCAAACATAGCCAAAAAACCGTCAGAATTAATGTCTTGAAGTAGTTGAGAAAACTGAGTGACTATAGTAGCCATGGTGACTTTTTTTTTCTTTGCTTTAAGTAGAAGTATCACTGATTAGTAGTCTTTATGTGAGTCTTAAACTGGGTATCCATTCAGCAAACTACAAATTTGGTGGCAGCAAAAGAAAAATCAGATATGTGGACAGACCCCACACATGAAAAGCTGTGTGGCTTGGATGCAAAAAGAGGAGGCTTGCAAACACAATTATGTTGAGAGCTGTAATGATGACACACGTGTTTTTTTGAGGCTCCACACTCCATGTTCTTCTTGTTTGCTACTAGTTTCAGAACTGTTTTGGCTTGACAGGCGCTGAAGTTGTACCCTTTAGCTCAGATGCTGCAAGAGACTGACTTTGGACTGACAGATCCTTCGAAACTCAGTTGCATTCTAAGGGTGGAGTCAGCTTAATTTTATTTTAATTGTTTTATAGCTTTTGTGTTCACAAGAATGATATTGAGATGCACTGACAACATGAGTGTGTTCAGGTCTCCTGTCGGCTTAATGAGTTTATTTTTGCTGGGTGGTTGACAGTCAACCAAAAGAAACAAACAAACAAAAAATTACATAGCCCAAGAACAGCTTCTTGGCAGATTTTTCATAAAAAGATCAGTCAGGAGGAAGGGGAAACACTTTTTTTTTTAAATAAGTTTTCCATAATGATGTAAAAATTGGGATCTCTTATTTTTGCTCTCTCTGCACCATAAAAGTGTTGGAGATGGTGTGAGGTCCATTCTGTTGCCATGATATCCAGAAGAAAGGTTTCTTGTACCCTAAGGATGTTTCAGGACTTGTGGTGGCTAAGGCCTTTCCTGATCCACCCTTGGGAGCTAATTCACAATAATTAAGTATTTCTTGAAACAGAGCGTGAACGAGATAGACTCTGTAATGATAGGACATGGGTGGACCAGAGCAATTAGTATTTGGTTACACAAAAGGAACAGCTGCGAAGGAAGGACTAAAAGCCACACTCCCCAAGGAAATAAGATGTTGGAGTTTAAATGCTTTAGGTGTACTTGAATTTAGTGGTGTGATTTGGGCAGTTTGAACCTGGATCTTCAAGATTTTGAGTGACCTTGTCTGCTCAGGTCTTGGCTATGCTGGTTTGGATGTTTCTCTTTTATTACTGTTCTTCATTAAAAGTTTTTTTCATTGGGATGAAACCACGAAAACGTAAGTGAGGAAAGAATTTTGAAGTCACTCTTTTAAAAATGTATTTTTAATCATTTCCACCTAGCTTTAATTAGAAATTACTAAAAAAATGCTTAGAATTGAAGTAACTTCTTGTCCATTACAGCTAGGGCGTAGGAAATACAAAGTGTAGCTGCTGTGGGAAAGGTATGTTGCAGGAAGACTTTCATCAGCTTCAAACACTTAGAGCTCCTTTAAATAAGAGGGAAATATGTAAATAGAGAAAACATACTGTGTCTTGAATAGATGAACTTCCTTTATGCATTAAAAACAAAAAAAAGAGCACCCATATAGAACCTTAGCTCTGGTGTTCATGTAATACCCCTTTTGTAGTAAATTAGGTGCCTCAAATCTGAAATATGTTTCTCCAATCTCAAGAAATGTGCAAAACATGAGAGAGACTTCACAATGACCAAGTAGAAAGACTTATTTTACCAGGGGCCTCTTCAGTATTGCAGATGGGTTACTGGGTGTCTTAGCTAAGGGACTAGTTTGGGTATTCAGATTATGCAAGATCAAATCCTTGATCCTTTAAAAGTAATTACAGAATTTCCATTAATGTTGCAAGGTTCTTACCCAATACTACTGGAGCTGGCTCTGCCTTTGGGTGTAGACTGTGTCTAGATCTTCTAAGTGTAGCAGGAGCCAGTTCTGTGTGGTATTACAATGATACATAAATTACTTAAATCTCTGGAAAATTTAAATGCTTATCTGAGTTACCTTATAGAGCTGTTGTGAGTACTAATTGTATCTGTTACATGCTTTAGAAGGCAAATGATTTATGCGAGTGGGATTTTTTTTTTTTAACAGGTTAAAAAAAACCCAAACCAAAAACCAGTAAGTGTGCAGTACATCATCACTTCTTTGCATCTGATTTCTCAGCTGCTGAAAATATGCAATACACACTGCTCAAACTTTTATTTTAATGAGCTATTTTTTGTTCCTGTTTTGATCTAAAGATAGCTTTTCCTCTGAAGTGAGAAACTTGTTCTGTCATGTTGGGCCAGCTGAACAAAACATTACAGATGGACTCAGTTATCTAAGCACGAGCTTGTAACACACCGTTTTAGACACCTTACAGTATTCAGCTTGCTCTTCAGTTAGGTCATGGGTCTCATGCAGGTCCTCTATCATATCTGTTGCTGCTGTCTTGCTTCTGTACAAGGTCCTGGGTTAAGCTCATCTCGGTGATGAAAAAAAGAAACACAAACATATCAGAGCATTGAGTTACTTGATGAGTTTCATTATATTTCTCTCAAATGGTGTTAACATTGGTGGAAGAGTGCCATGGGAGGAACCACAATTCTTGGTTAGTCTTTAGTGTGGCAAGGTACATTAAATAATTATGAAATTTGGTGAGGGTACTGACATTTAAGAGATCCCTCAAATAAGTGGAAATAGGGAGAATTATGAATGTTGTCTTAAAATTGTGTGTATTATAGGTGTCTGTATCTCACATGCAGAATATCCTGTATGAAGGATCTAAATTTGTTGTTGGTCTGTGTTTTAAATATAGAGAGTACTATGGAAAAATCTTACAAAGTGAGGAGCAAGATATGTCAAGGATGGTGATCGTAGTCAATATGTTAGAAAGGTTTCATTGTTTGTTTCTCCAAGGAAATTTTGGTGTCTGAGGAACAACTATTGCACTTTCATTTTTGGTTCCCACTAAATAAAATAGATCAATTTGATGAAGGTTTGTAATCACTTAAATTTCTTCTGTCACAATAGTGATACTACCATGTGCAGTCCTTGCACATGTTTCATCATCACTAAAGAAAGTGTTGGGTTTTAGCCATATTTATCAAGGTCTTCTCATTTGAAAGTGCAAAACAAAACAAAAAAACCTACCACATTTTACTTCTGTTAAATAAAGTATTTGTCTATTGTCAATCCTAAACTTCAGTCCAAACTTCAGTCCAAAAAGTATAAATCTATATAGTTCTCACTAATTTAATGAAAATTATGTGTTGGTAATATTTTTAAAGTTAAAATTGCATTTTGCAGAATACTGTGGAAAAGATGAAAATTAGACAGCCTTATTTTTTATTATAATAAATTATTTATGCGTTGGGTGATTTCTGGATATCTTATGTGTAATGAATAGTTCCACTGCTGAACTATTTCATGCTAAGTTATGTTCTTAAGCTAAAGGAAAACAACAGTTTTTAAGAGCTGTATTTGTGTGAAAACTGTTAGCAAATGCTTATCATTGTAGTGAGGCTTCAGTAAAGTGTAAATTATTATTCCTTGAGTTATATTTCAAGACAACTGAATGTAAGGAGATGCTTTTTTGCTACACACTTGCTCAGAGTTGCTACAGTCCAATATTTGCTGTCGTATTGCTCTTTTTGTTACTGTTTTTTTGTGGTGAAGGCTTGTGATTTCATTAACATTTATTTTAAAACCTGAAAAACCTGACAAAGGGCTAACTAGAAAATAATTCTGTTTTCCGTGTAGATAAGCACAGAAATACATGAATAAAAATCAGGTTGGCCTCTCCTCCACGCTTCAGAAGTCTCCTGTGTGGCTTTATGAACCTTTGGGAAATGGGCCACGTTATCTTCAATTTTGTAAATAATTAACAGTCTCTGTATGATTATTTTTATCAAAAGTATATTTCTAGATTAATTTGCAGATAATAATAGTTGTAGTTCTTGAGAGGCTTTTCTGTTTTTGCTGTTTTTGTTTATATTTCTGGCATAGGAGAGTAGGATCTTGCCCATTAGCCACCTTCCTTCTGCGGGAAGCCATGCATTGAATGAGGGAGTTAAACAATTTTCACAGACTTTGAACTTGTGTCACATTGTGATAACCCTTGAAACCCAAACATGTATCCTATATGTTAACTCCACCTATAGTTTCCACAAACCGTCTTAAGAGAGCTTCTTTGTCACTCGCAGCATCAGAACACAGGGTTGTGTTTGTCCTTTGAATTAAGCAACAGTGATTAAATTACACATGCTTTCGTGATCCTTATTTTTCCTGCCTAAAGAATGGTATGGTGACCTTGTGTTGACACTATAGAGAATGTGTGCTTTGTTAACTGCATTCGAAATCTGCCCCTGAAGTTTAAACCAGAGGCACTTGTTCTAAAACACCAGCTTTGTTTTTTGGGGTTATCACTATCACATCTGGACCTTCGCTACCTTAGGTGCCATGTGGTAGTACTTATTCTCCTTCCTTGTATTTATTTGACGTTATTTGCTTAATGTAAGAAAACAAGCCTGTACTACGTTTATTTTTAAGAGAAAAAAATGACTTTCTCTGGAATGATGACAATGAGCTGTTTATTACCACAAGCTGTGCATTTTATTTTCTCTTAGTTAGAAAGCAGTGATTTGTCTGAATTTTTGGAGTGGTTTTTAAGTGAATAATGATATAAGAGCATTCTTACTTGAGGCTTCTTATAAATGTAGTTATTTATATGAGGAGAAACTGTTCAAGCATGGATTATTTATGCAGGGGAGAAAACTGGCTCTGGATTGATATAATTTTTCTTTCCCATCTTCTCTGAACTAATTTGTTTTTCTCTGTGCAGCGAGCTCTGCATATACTTGCAACTTTGTTTTAGACACTTAGGAGCTCCTTGTACCATTTCTCATAATAAAATGATCCAATTCAAACCTTACCTTCTGTTCTTCAAGGCAAACTTTGTTCCCTCATGGCTTCAAAGAAGTGTTATGGCCTTTCCCCTTTCATTTTTAGCAGACCTGGTTTTATCATACATTTAAAAAATAGAACTGAGATTTTTTTTTCTTGGTCTAGTGGTATTTGCATGTTCTTTTCTTAATTTTTGTATTTTTTTTTCCTCTGCAACAATTGAGAGATGGATGAGAAGACTAGCTGCATTTTTGCCCCCCCTCTTTTGATTTCGCTTTTGATGCCAGTCCTGTCCTAAGACAGTCCAGTCTATGCCTGGAGCCTGGGCTCAACTCCATGAGTGAACTGTGATGTGAATCCACCCTGTTTAGCCACCGGATTGTTTCAAAGTTGGTAATTCTGCCTAAAGCATTGTTCATTATTGACAATAAACATAAAGAGAAGATGTAGAGGATTTTATATCAATAAAGATCTTTCCTACCTAGAGCCAAGAATGACCTAAGTTGTTTGTTTTTTTTTTTTTAGATACACCAGCAGGATCTGTCTGTAAACAGTTTCTAAGCAACAGCTGCCTGTCCTCTAGAAAGAATGTCACTTTTTATCCATGACTCCTGGGTTTTATAGCCTTTCTGCCCAAATCAGCACCCTAGATTAGGGGGAGGTTGGAGCAGTCTTGTCAGCAATGATAGTTCTTCTTTTTTCTAGTAGCAACCACCTACGGTGTGTTTGAAATTAAATCGCTGTCTCCTTTATTGTTGGTTTCTCAACAGCTTTGCTGTCACAGTCCAGCACTGTGAATTATTTCCATGCAGTTTCATAAACATTCTGTAATGATCAAAGAATGTGTATTTCTGCTTCCATTTAAATCCAAGAGGTGACAAACCAGAAACAGCTAATTCTTTTTTTTTTCTTTTTTTTTCTTTTTTTTTAATGCTTACATGGTTTGAGCTGATTTTAAGGCAAAACCTGAGTTTTCCCCACAGCATAGCAGGTGTCTTTCTTCATCAAGAGTTGTGTGGCATCTGTCTCAAAGACTGGGGTAATTCAGAGGCAAAGGAAACGAGAGCCCTTTGTGATCAGATTTTTATTACCTGGGAGCCTGCAGCTCAAGTGACCAGTTTTCTGAGACTTGCCTGCATTAAGCACTGTTGAATAATTTGCATCTAGAGGTCAAGCAGTAACAACTACCCAAGAAAGAGAGCTAACCTTTTCCGTGGTAATATAGTGGTAAATAGGAAAAAAAGGAAAGAGAGACTAATCTCACTGGACATTGTAAGCTCTTGTAATCAATTTTAAACAGATGTTCCTTGAAAACAGCAATCATTTTCTTTTAGCCAAGGATCCATATAAGATGAAGTATAGAAAAACAATTTTTAGAGGGGTTTTTGGTTTGGTTTACTACCAAAATCTTTTAAAAGAATGTTAAGCTTGGGGCTGTGGAGATCAAGTAATTGGTTCAGGCTATTAGAACTGTCTATATTGCAGCTGAGCTACCATGTCTTGCCTTAGCTGAGACTGCTTTTGAGATGGGGAAACACAGATCTTGTGGAAAATAGGTTAAGAGGTGAGAAAGAGTCAGCTGGAATCTGTCCCCCATTATATTCCAAGTAGCTCTAGAAAGCAGCCTTCAAGAAAATATGGTGGAGGTTACTTACAGAAAAAGCTTGAATTTTAACATAATAATTCCATGCTCCCATTTATGAGTTGTTTTTGCCAATTCTTTGAGACAGCGGAAGTAAACTTTCAGTTCATTGAAGATTTGGGAGGAACAAGAGTAGCCCCACGAGTTAGCATGGGATGGTAGGACCTCCGTAAGTGTATTGTTCGTTTTACTTATTTATTTTCAATTTGCTCTCTCTTATCTGCTACTGTTAGAGTTAAATAGTATTTCAGTCTGAAAAATGGTCTTACTGCTTTTACTAACAGTGCCTAAAGAGAAGGTCTGTGGATGTTGGAATCAGTTAGATTTGAGTAATAGTTATGATCGATAACATAGGCTGTAGCCTATGGCCTGTTTTAAGGGAATTGTAGAGTTTATTTCTTCCGCAGAAGAGGTAAAATCATAGGTCTTTGTCTGAGTGCTTTTGAGAAAAACAGAAATCTCTTGTATATGTTTCCTCTGTTACTACGAGAAGTTGTCTTGTTTCTTACAACTGTCTTTATTTCCTTTGTTTGATTTGAAATCAGACATTTCTGCTATGTACAGAATGGGGAGTAAAAAAGTAATTGAGGCATTTTTCTGGCTTGCATTAAGAAATAAAAATGAGTAGAAGGAATTCTGACTTATGAAAGAGAGGTTAGCTGCTATTATGTGCAACTGGGAAACGCAACAAGAAAGGCAGTTTAAAATACCTGTATGTTTAAAAAGCTAATATTAAAGTAAAAAAAAGTTGAGTAAGAAGACATATGAAACATGAGCTTTTGAAGAACTTTCTATGAAAAGGGCAATAAAACTAAGATTTGTGACATTCTTACTTTTTAGGGGCTGCTAGGGTGGCTTCCTATCAAATAACATAAAAATAGACTGCGATGAAAGACTGAGAGTAAATTCTCTTTTTTACTGTTCTCAGCATTCTCTCCTTCTCCATTACATTTTGGCCAAGAGTAGTGTATTGTTAGAAAATTCAGACTAAAACTAAGCTTTTGTGGCTTCCTTTATTTCTGTTCATTTCTTACATAAAAGAAATGGTATTCTCAGTCAATCACTATCAATAATTGGTTGATATTTCCTTCTAGATTTGGGCTAAACTTACTTGATAATTTCTCTTTCATATAGTAATAATTTCTCATTATTATTTCTCTATTATTCCGCAAGACATGGATAAATCCGAATGAAAGTGTTTGTTACTAAATATTATCCTGTATACTAAATATTCTTTTCTGTACAAGTAGAATTCTTCCATCTTTTGCAAGCTCTTGGTTTATTAAAACCCCCTTGCTTTTCATAAGCAAACTACTGTAGCTCTGTTTCCTGCATATATTAGGAAAATGTTTGAAGACTGAAGGGAGTGACCATGCAGTGAGTCATCTTCTGTTGAGAATAAAACCTGATACATTTGTGAATGAAATCTGGCTTTGTGAAGTAGAGCATGTAGTTCGTTATTATTGTGTTTTGGGGGATTTTTTTTTTTTTTTTGGTATATTTTTGCTTTTAACAGATGTGCAAATTAGGAAAGTTTTAATTAGAGTTGGGAAGTCATGTCTTACACATTTATAAATCTGCAAATATTGGGATGAATTGGGTTTAGTAGAACTTTTCTATGACTAGGAATATCTGCCTGAGGTGTTTGGAATAATTTCTGGAGGTGCCTCCATAGACACTCTTTAAGGAACTCTGATTCCTAAACACAAACAGCAGGATGCCTAAAAAGTTTGAAAGTGAACTGAACGCCAAAAGCTTGATGAAGCTCCTTGACTATTAAGTAGCTTGTGTTAGAACAAGTAGAGGATTTTAGCAGAAATGTGAATTGATCTGATCACGTACATGAAATGCCAAAGTCTGCATAAGTCTAACTCAGAAAATATTATACATGGTGATTACAGGCAAAGTTAGTAACAAAACCTGGTATTCTTTCTGTAACGGTAGTTGAAAATGAAGAGGATATGTATGGGTTGATTCATCCCTGGTTATTCCATTCTAGCCTGTAAGAACTAGCTGTTTTTGGAGTTCCTGAGTCTCAGGGTAGCAACTGGACAATAGTTTTTAATTGAGGACAGATGTGTTATTGTTTCATAACTTCTCTTGTTAATATTTGCCTCCTCTCTGAAACATTCTGCTGCAACTGGTTCCACAAATCTGAGGGAAGAAGTACTGCCTATTTGACGATAGAAACCTGATGACTGAAGAATTTGAGCTGCATTTAAGTTCTTGTATCATGGATAGTAATGTGAGTTCTATTCATCTCCATGCTGTCCGTCGTCACATTATTTTAATCATATTTCTTCTCTGTGATTTATATTGAAAATTGAAGATTGAAGTGTGTTTAGACTCTTTTCCTGTGGAAAACTTTCAATGCCTCTCATCATGGAGACTTTATAGATACATGTTCTAGTTCTAGCAGACCTTTCTGCAGGTGGAAGGGCACATGGCATTAAAGATGTAGATGTGTAATAGATTTATACAAGTCATGTTGAAGTATTCCCCCCCCACGTCCTCTTTCCATTTCCTGAACAAAACCAAATCTGTGCAGAACTGCTGGTTTTGAAAGGGCTTCCAACTGTGACTCCAGGATCAGTTTCTAACTCCAAGCCAATCATTTTACATGTAAAGTAGGGTTGCTTTTCCCTATGTTTTCCCCATGTTGTTCCTCATATTTTGCAGTGATGAAAATGCACTTTCATCTGCCATCTTTGCCCCTCGCCACTGAGCTTGATAAGATCTGCAGTTTTGTGTGGTGAGATTTATACAGGAGTATTCTGCTTTTATTTTTGCTTTTTTTTTTTTTTAAATTTTATTTGTCATTAGCAAATAGTCACTTCACTCTTCGCCTCCTTTTTTCCAAGTGGTGCCAGGAGTTCAGTCTGTGGACTAGTGATACTATACAAGTTATATAGGGAAGATGTGAGGTTGTGCTTTACCTTCCAGTTAGATAAACAAGTTAACTATTTTAATAGGCAATATAATTATATTGTTATGGACTTAAGTTCTGCAATGAAATAGGAAAAGCTCATCGACGATGAGGCAGAAGTTGTCTGTCTGAAGACAGCTTTCCTGAGCTGTAGTCAGGGATCACAGAAGAGGAAGACTCTTGCTTTTGAATGAGCATAGGACTAAAACCATTACTATTGAAAACATATGAAACAATCATACACATTTTGGTTCAAAGCCTTGTAGGAAGCGGGGAAAAAAAAGCCAAATTCACTATGGTAGTGTTTGATTCCAAAAGGAACTACACATACAGGGAGACATGCTTAAAAGGCAGTTAAAAAGAATACTAAAGCATACTAATTTCCTGGGGGTTATTGTTCTTAAGAAATTTCAAGGCAGTAAGGAAAAAAAATAATGTTCATTAAAATAGAAAATGAAGAAAAGACAATGAGGAATCAGGACAGTAGAGAAAGCTATTTTTAGATAAGTAAATATTTTTGTAAAAGGTATCATAATGTGCAAGTATTCAATGCCCAAAATATTGTAAGGGAGGCCAAAAATAATTCTGCAAAAATGTTCAAGATGTGAAAACCAATTATGAATCTTTTTCAAATCCTTTGGAAGCAAGAAGTGTTCCAGCGAGTTGGCAGCCATTAGACAAGTGAGGTACAAAAGGTAGAGTGAAAGACCACGAGGCACAGCAGAAAAGCCAGGGAGATTCTGTGCATCCTTGTTAACTGTGAAACAGCTTATGAAGGATTTTCATAGAGTAGCTTACAGGAAAGGTGTCTGAGACTGAAGTGTTAATTAAAGGTGTTTTAGAGGAAATAGGTACAATGAATAGTATCAGGTGACTAAAGTGGAATTTTTTTTTTTAGATCACCACGTATTCATTTTTTAATGATTGGTCTCACACTTGCTGCTCTCTGTGTCTAAGATACGATGGCTGGCTTAAGTGCTAGGTTTCATTCCACAGTAAGCATTGATTAGTTTTGTCTTTTGTAATTCCTGGATTGACATTATCTGATTGTTACCAATTTTTATTAACACTTAATGTATTATCTTGTTTGAAAAGGTATGTAAGGTGACAGGTGTTTTTTTTTTTTTTAAAATCACTTCACTTTCCATTATAATCCTATATGAAAACTATTTGTATTCCATTGACGTGCCTGTAGTAGTTTAGGTGACCTGAAACATTTTGTTGCCGTTTTTAAGTTTATCTGGGTTCCTTTGTTCTCCTAATCTTCACAGAGATTATTTTTTCAGACACACTGATCAAAGATTCACTATCAAGATGGAAACTGTGTATGAAAAGAAAAGTTCTTCTGTGGAAAAATTAATCTGACGTTAGCTAAATTGCTTTTTTTGAAGAACTAGCACTTCATTGTCACCTGTTTACTTCTTGCATTTCCATTAGCCTGCAAATACTAGTCATTTGTTAATTAATCCAGTCAGAATTTGCAGGCTTTTATGTATTTATGCAAGAACTTACTTCATGTTTTAATGTTGGTACAGAAGAAAATGCATTTTCTTTCTGTCTTTCTTTCTGTCTTTGTCTTTCTTTCTGACTTTCTCCTCAACTTAAGGGATTTTCAGTTCCAGTAAGAGTAATCTTGTAGTTCGACTGGAAAGGTGTTTTGAAGACTGAAAAAGAAATGGGTTAGATATGTTGGTTTTCTCTGTGGTCAGGGCACAAAGTGATGGTAATTGCTTGGACAGGTTACAAACAATTCAAAATACAACCCTACAGTCACTTTTTGTCCTTGATTTGAAGGCATAGAAAATACTTATTGCTGTTAAATATCTATATATCTCTATACATTCTTTTTTCTGAGTTGATAATATTCCCTTCTGTATTGCTCCTCCAGGTTCTTCTCAGAGCCATTAGTGATTAAAGCAGTTTCTTTTTGAGAATAGCACCATAGCATCAGTGAAAAAATACTTTTAATTCTTTAAAATGTCCTTGCACGGAACCTCATGTAATAAAGTTTGAATTTTTTTATGTTTGAAATTCCAATTTTTTTTTATTTTTAATTATTTTTAATTTTTTTTAATTTTTGTATTAATTTCGAAATGGCTACTTACAGAACTTGGTAGTGCAGAACTGAAAGCATCTCAGATTTAAGTAATCTGACCATATGGATATGGCTGTTACTTTTCCAGATGAATGAATTGTGAGGATTCAAATATCTGACATATGTAAGTTAAGTATCTGACAATGTATCTCTCTCACTGGAGCTGTACAGTCTGTATCCATGTGTGTTTATATATATCTGCTGGTTCAAAAAGTACAGTTGTGGAGTGATGGATGTTTTAAGGATCAAGCACTGTTCTTCAGACCTCTTTATGTAATGGATATAGAAAGATCCCATATTTAAATGCTACTTATTTTCTGGCATATGGATTTTTCTGAATTTTCAATAAGGTCAGCCATTTTTTTCTTCCTCTGTGGAGTTAGGACAAAACCAAGTAAGCTGAGTAACTTTTGTATATTTGTCTGATACCTCTTTGCTCTGTCCTTCTCAAGAGCAGAGATTTCTATCTGCAAAGCCAAGTATATTCTCTTTACCATTTCATAGTATGCTTTTACAAGACAAGTGCTGTCCTGCTTCTGGGACAAATGGATGCAATCAAGGCAGTTTCTAATCCGTGATGATTGCAGATTTCTTTGAAGTCAATGGGTGTCTTGAGCATCCTCTTATAGGCTCAGTAGAGGGGATGTTTGAACAGCTTTCTAAGTGTAGCAGACTTCCCACCAACTCCTACGAAGTTGCTGTACTTTTCTCATCTGTTTAAAATTCATGTGCTTCTGGCTTCTTAAGATTGCTTTTTCTCTTCTCTCTCTGTGTTCGTGATTCTTTCACCTTCAGTCAATAATAGGAAATCCTGTGCGAATTGAAAAGCCTGTAGTACCCAGATGTCAGCTGGCATTCACTATGCTACAGTGTTCCTTCAAGTCAGTTGTTTTCAAAGGAGAAGAAAATTGTTCATTATAAATATATTTAATAAAATCACACCGCTCATTGAGTTTTTGCTGGTTTGCCTGGGGGTGTGAATAAAAACATGATCAACTTAAACATGGCATCACTTTTTTCAGTATTACTGTAAAAAGCATATTAAGCTTTCATTACAGTCCTTCCATTTTCAGGGTTTTATATCACCTACTAATTTACTCATTATAGGAATGTTACATGAAAGGTCCATGTTGAACCAATCAAATTTTATTTGCAGAAAAATGCTCTCCAAACAGCCTTTCCACCTGTTCAGGAAGACATGCAGTTTGCAAAAATTGTACTAAAAAAATCCAGACCCTTTTGTTCAGAGAGAAGGAAATGTCAGATTAGGGTTCTCTGTATGATGAGAAAAAATTAGTTTAGCTTATGGACTAAAAAATATTTTTTCGGTAATTATTTTTCTTTTAATTCTATTCATATGCTCAAAGTTCAGTATATAGTGATGTACATATATTTCTTGAGGTTTTTTTTTAAATTCAATCTAAGTTAAATAATAACATCTATTTAGTAATCCCTGAAAAGATTATTTTTCTCTATTTTTCATTATTCTCCATTTATTTATTTTGCTTCCTGTATCTGCATCCATATAGCAAGAACCTGATCCATAATGCATAACATCACGTCAGTGCTTCCAGATTTAATTCCTTTTTTAAAAAATGAGGGAGGGGGGAAAGCAAGAGATACTCACCTTGTAGTTGTCATACACACACGGGTAGTGATGTTGTTTATGATTCCTTGAGAGAGGAGGCTGGTTTTATATATTTTAGTACCTTTGGTTTTGAGTTTTGGACAAAGATCCCATTCTGGTTTTGCTAAATGCTATAATACCCGGCAAAGCCAGACTCAGTCGCTCTGTTCAGAATGAAAGACATCAGCTGGATTTAGACAGACAGAGTGCAAACACAGACTGAGTTAGAATTGATCGGCAAGGTAAGGCTTGGTGACAACAACCCAACCCAACCCAACTGCCATTGAGTTTCTTTACGTGGTGTAGCCAAGAACAGTATGGGGAAGGGATTGAAAGAAAGCAGTGAGGAGACAGACCTTTGGAAGAGTTTCCTTGCAGGTGTCAAGTGCAGCTTTTGAGAAGGTTGAAAGTCACCTGTTAAACAATTTAGTCAGCTGCGTTATGGGATGTTTATAGCTGAAGTCAACTTCCTGTTGCAGAAGGCTTATTTTCGGCAGTTCTTCAGTTCCATGGCTAACTTAAGCAGCTGCTGTTGATGATTCTCGTTCTGCGCCACCTCCTGAGCTATACTGTAATATTTGTGCACAGCTGATCTGTGCTGAATTAACTCTCTTTTTAAAAAATGCCTATTTTAAACCTGGATTTCTTTCTTGGTTTCATCTGGTTCATTATACACCTGAACAAGTACTTGTACGAGCAGAACTGAGAGCAGAGCACGGCGATAGGAAGAAGTGGTGCGGAGTAGGTGGACACTGCTGAAACCATCACTGCTGCGGAAGGAAAGCCTCATTAAACTGCAGGCCAGTAGGTGTCTGTAGTAAAGTTTTGAAAAACTTTAAAAGTGAAGGTGAACAATATGATGCAGAAAGGTGATTTATTTCATGGAAGAAGTTTGAGAAAGCACTGGCTTTACAAAAAACTAAAGTATCTTTGTAACAGTTTCCTGAGTGCATATGATGGAATAAGATTTCCATTAACAGAAAGTGAGATGCAGGATGGTAATATCAAGAAGAGGAGGGGAGGAAGTTTAGCTTCAGGTATATGGATGAATTGGAATGTCATAAGAGTGTAAAATCTGGAAGATTAGGTGTAGCTTGGATAGGATGACATAAAAGGAAATCCAAAAATAGTACCTATGTAACAGGACAGAGAGATAGTAATTTCATTTTTGACTGTGGATATGATTATCCAGACACAAGGTATAGAAGCCACATGACTTTCTTCTATACCTCTCTAGTGTCTTGATAACTGCTCTAAAACCTGAATATCAGGACTGAATGCAGTATGGCCTTTCTGTTGCTTTCCATATGACCTTTAAAACCTTTTAGTCATTCCTTTTCACGCTATTCCCACTCTATTCAGAAGTAGCCAGTTTTTGTTCTTTGTTGCTTTATACTTTTGCATTTTTGTTATATTGCAACAGTTTTCTCGAATGATCCCAATTTACTAAATAACTCAGATTTTGTGGCTGAATTATTTTCATTGTTGTCTGTTTATCTTTGCGGTGTTTGCAGTTTTATCACTTTACCTGTGATACCTTTTTTTATTCTTTCTTCTGTAGAAAATATAAGGTGCTTGGGAAAATATTTTATTTCAAGTAATGGATCGCCAGCCTGAAGAGGCTGAAAAATTTTCTTCTACCTGAGAAATCATACCAACATCTAAACTGATTTTCTTGGGGCAGGTAGATAAATTGATTATGGCAGGAAGACATTTATGCTGGAAAAGACTCGTAGCTGGTAGTTAAAGCCTTTGATTTGATCAATGCTCGTTAGTCATGGTAAAAGGAAGGTAAAGCAGAAAAGCATCCCTTTGAGGGTTTATTTATATTGGTCACCTGAATATTGATGTAAGCCTTTGCCAGTTGCTCCACATTGAACTTTCATGTGCAGATATTCTTAAATGATGCTTCTGGTTTTTGTAGCAGTGAAGACATTTGTATTGATTTTTTTTTTTTTTGGGGGGGTGGGGTGTGTGTGCAAATATTGGATTAACATACTTTTACATAGATATATTTGGAACAAGTGAAAATTTCATTACTTAATAGTTTTCTTGAAGTTACCTGCAAGGCTAAGCATGCTTTCTGCGTAGATTAAGGCTGAAGTCAGAATTAAGTTGGTATTTGAATGGAGATGTACGTAAAGAGTAACTAGTAATTTCAGTAATTTACATCCGTTGTTTATTGTTGCATTCATAGTATTAGTAGAAAGCTGAGGAGAAGTCTGAATACATCATCAGATATATTAATTTTTGCCCTCATACATGCTTTTGAAGGAACTTTAAATTATACTTGCAAATTGGCACAGAGAATCATCAAGTAGAACATACTGTTTGATATTATCCCCTCCCACCTGTGCCCCCCAAATCTGGGATGCTCTAGGTATGATTTTGTGAAAGATTGCACACAGGACATGTTTGTGTGATGTTCTCGGAGACTGCACGAACTTAGAATCATTGCAGAAATTTAAAAAAGTTAGTAGAATTTAAATGTTAGCTTAAATGGGGCTGAAAATGCCTCTGTAGTCAAAATTTGCCTTTTAAAAAAATTATTGGATTTTAGAACCATTATATGAATTAGAAAGCTTAAGAGAGTTTATTTTCCATTTACAAGGTAACATAAATATAGTCAAGCTCTTCCATGATGAAATTGTGGTATTAAAAACTATTCTCAAATACTTTTAAAGTCAGCATAGTGTGTTTGTGATTTACAAAAAATAAGGAAATGACTAAAAAAACCACAGAGGCAATTTGTATAATATTTTTGTGAACTTCTTTCTGTATAAAAGAAATATTTATTGGGTTGAAAATAACTCCTGATTTGCCTAAATGTGGAATTTCCCATCTCTTCAGTAAAATTCTTTATGTGGCATGAACTCTTAAGAAATCTCATCTGGGATGTGCAAAGGCAAAGCTGGAATAAAAAGACAGTTGCTGTTAGAGACAGGGAGGGATTTCTTGGTTCCCTTCATGGTGAATCAGAACTGTGGGATTGGCAAAGGAAAATCCTGGGCCTGTTATTAGATACAAGAAATGACTGTGTTGGTTGTATTCAAATTTTTTCATTTGGAATTAAAAAAAAAATGTTGTGTGTTTTTTTGTTTTTTCTTTTTTTTTTTTTTTCTTCCCCCTTACAATATATAAGGCTTATAATATATCCCTCTAAGCATTTAGAGTAATAGCACTTTTAGTACTGTTTTAGCAGTCTTGCCACTGGTATGAAGTTGCAGGTCTCACAGCTGAAGAAATAGTGTTGTAAAAAGCCAATAGCAGTTTGTGTTGGCCAGTGGGTTTTATGAGCAGTATCTACCAGAAAAGTGGTATATCCAGTTTCTAACTGTAGCCAGGAATTCAAACTAGCAAGTTCATTAGATAAGTTCCAGTTCAGTAGCATCTGAAATTTCCTCCCATCCCTTCCTCCACCAGTTTAGTTTTGACTCGGGTTAGTAACAGTTTGTTAATTCGCACACACGAGAAAGTATAAAATAAAAAATTGGAGGTTGCAATGCACGGTTTCACCTGTTTAGACCCCGTATTTTGCTGCTGTAATTCAGGCACCATTTGTAGTTCATGTGCAGTTGTCCGTGGGATGCAGCTCAGGTCGTGCAGCCCTTTGTGCTACCTTGAGGATGAAAGTGATGCTCAGGCTGCACCTGGGAAGTGGGAGCAGGAGCCGAAGAAAAGGCCTTATGGGTTTCCCTTTTCAGTAAACCCACATCAGAGACGTATAAGAAACTCACACGTGGGTTTCTACTCGATGAGGAATAACTCATTGGTGAGAGGTCTGGTTGAGTGGGTTGTGAGCACTGTCAGGGCACCCATAGCAGTAGCCATGTGCTCCTCTAGCACGCAAGAGCAAGAAATCAAGATTACCACTCATTGAATCCCCTCCGACTAGCATCTACAAAACAGCCTAACACTTTTTTTTTGAGCGTCTCTTACACTGATGCAGAAAACTGAGATGTTCAAGTAGCCCAGCATCACAGCACATAAACAAATGTTGGTGGGTCATACGGCGAAAGAGCTGGGATGGGGTGAAATGAGGGAAGAGAAGACAAGACAAGGGAGCTCCAGCACCATGAGGTTGCTCTGGCACCATGTGCAAACAGGTTGTGCTGAACTGGTTCTTGCTGAGATGTCAGTGTGTAGTAAATTTGAACTATCAACTGGAATAAAAAAAAATTCAGTTAGAGCTCTATTTCGGTTTCTAAGCAGCGCATCAGGGTAGTTCTGCTTCAAGAAAAAGAAATAGCTTCAAATGTGGGTTTTTTTTTTTTTTATTGGGATTAAGTTCTGGGCTACAGTGATTATGTTAATTTTTAGGTTTTTTAGTTGTGTTAAATTTTGCTATTTGACTATGGATATGAAGCTGATGGTTTTGGAAAATTGTAGATCAGAAATCTGTAAGTGATGTCACAAATTGTTTTTTCTAAGAGAATCCATCAATAATCATATATCTCAAAAAAAAAAAAAGTGATATTACCATTTCCTGCCTAAAACATAAAAAAAATTGAAAAGTTTTCATTTTCATGAAGTAGTGTTAAAATTATTTTATTCCCCTTAATCCACTCACTTTTTATGTATGATTATTATCATACCATTGCCAGCATTATTTCATGTCTGTAATTATCAGTATTAAAATGAAAAGCCTTGGTTTTCTGTCAGGCATTTTAACCAATTTCTCCTCTGACAGATTTCTCTTGCTTCATTTGGTCTGTTTATTGAAAAGATCGTCAGTTCTGTAGAATATGGAGTTTATAGATGCATAGTGATTTCCATATGTTAAGGACAAATCAATCATCATTCTCTTAGTTCTGATTATTCCTGTATTATTCCAGAGTTTCAGAAATGGAAATTTTGGGATTGAATTCAGTTTCAATACTGCGACTTCTTGACCTCTGAGTGTCTGAAATTGCTGTAGGAATATTTAAGAGCAGGTAAAACAAATTTAAAAAAAAAAAATCCAGTGACTTGGGTGTTATAAAGGTCAAAATGAAAAGTAAAAGAATAGGTCATATGAATTGGTTTGGGTCTTTATGCAGGTCAGGCAGGACCAGCAATGTTAAGATCCTTTCTACAGAGTTACAGCTTTGGAGGTCAGAGAAAAGCAGGAAAGAGCAGGTGTTTAGGTTGTTATCCTCTCGCTGCACCATCCTCTTTGGACATATTGGGCAGAATTGCCGTGGTTTAAGTTACTGTTTGGTACGTGGTCGTTGCATGCTGGGTTTAGATGCTCTGGAGTGCGACCTGGCACTGCAGGAGAATGTGCTCCAGAAATACATACTCTTTTCAAACATACAGGTGTTTACATGGATTTGATATTTCTGCTGTGTAGAAAGATAGCTTTGTGACCTGCTTTGTTAAATAGGGAGGTATGGAAAATGGAGGCGAGGATTTGGAGAAATCATATGTATCTTTTTGTTTCATAAGAGATGCCAAGTTTACCATCTTTATTCCAGTAAGTGAAAGAGCTTAAATAGGCTGAGAGTTAGTAGGAGAATCTTTCTCTGAAGCAAAGCTAGGGATTACATTTGTACCTCATGTGGAGCTCAGTTTTCAGGTCTGAGAATATTACTTACACCCTAACTGAAGCTACTGGCCTGTGGAACATCTGCCCAAAGGACATCCCCACTGCCAGCATTTTTGGACATACGGGTTTTTCTGCCTTAACCTTTGGAATTATTAAATCTCTTATTATTGGAAGTTAGATTGATAGGTCTCTTTCTCCTCCCCCCAGGTTCTGCTTTAGGAATTCACTGAATCATTCCTGTCAAAAATCTGTCTCCCCCTTACTCTCTGAAACAACGATGCAAACCAACCACAATCAACATGAGGCAAAGAGCTAATATCATCCCAAGTGGCCAAACTCAAATTTATAAGGACCTGAAATTAAGGGCCAGCAGTGAGATATTTTATTCCACTTTTGCTTTGGAGGTACTATACATAAGAAAGGTGCTTAACTGCTTAGTCTGAATTTACTGCTCATTTTTGTCTCAACTATGCTTTCCAGGAAGTTCTGTTACACTTAAACGTATTTGAATCCAGAATGGCTTCAGCTGACTGCTTCAAAACTACATCTACAATGTTGTAAAATATTTCTTTCCTGTTTTTTGAAGAAAATAAAGGTTAAAAATAGCTTAAAACACTAGTCCGGACTGTAGAGCAGTGTTTGGAAATAGTGGAAATAAATCATGGACACAATTCTTTTACTTGAGAATCTAAAAGCTTCATTTAGTATAGTTAAAGAACAATAAAGAAATTTTACCCTATCTGAAAATGGTTATGGAATCATTATTATTTCACTGTATATATTCCTCTCTCTACATATATTTCTGTATAGAGCATATACAGTGGATAAAGCTTTTTAATTTCACTTTGTTTAGATTAGTATTCTTACAACTATGGAAGAGTTGTTGCCTATTTGATGTGCAACATGATGGCATGTTTCTGTGGAAAGGTTAGTATGTAATAATATCTATGTGCTGTTGTTTTTAATTATTAGATAGTTTAAAATGGCACAGGAATGCTACAAGTGAATCTCTGTAATGTAAACACACACTGCTGGCAGACGCAATTTAAATTTGAAAGGAGTTCATCTCTTTTCTAGTATTTTATTGCTGATGTTTTAGGCAGTAGAGCTATGTCTTAAACACTTCTTATTGTGTTTTGCTGTGGGGTAACATATGATCTGTAAGTCCCGAAATCCAAGCAATTAGAGTGGGAAAAGACCTATCAAGTTTGTACAGATTATTTTCTTGACAGTGCAGGATTTTTCTCCCTTAAACAACGTTTCCAAATATGTATGCCTGTTCTAATCAGAACTGCTCCTTCCAAAAGTCTTTTCCACAGTTTCTAAATACAGATCACCATTGGAAAGACATCATGTATCTCCAGTTCTGTGGTTCCCTTGTCTTACTTCTCATTCATGTTAAAGAACTGTGATTTGAAAAGAAAATAATTTGATGTTGTTGAATTTTTCTCCTCATCAGTTACTTTTCTAAGAGGCATATCATTCTTCTTGATCAGTGACCTTTAAAACTAGTTGATTTACATTTAAATACAATCTGTCATTTACATTCCTCATAAAAATAAAGCCAGGAATATTCACATTTAAACATTAGTTTTTGTCTATCACTGTAAAAACAATTTATTCTGAACATTATAGCTATGGAAAATACTACCATTAAAATTGAAATTAGAAGTCAAAACTTGACAAACTGACCCAATGTAGTTATCTTCTAAATTTCCTTTGTGGTCTTTCACTTTGGCTGTCTGCTTATGAGCTTTTAAAATTCCTTTGCTTAATTTTCTTTTTTTTTTAATAATTTACATTTAAAGAGTGCTCGATAATATTATTTGATAGACTGATATTTTAGTTGAACTTTTGAATGGAAATTTTAATTAAAATGCAGAAAATTGGCATTTAAATGGTTTCTATTTTATTAAAATGTATATGCAGGATGAATATATATTTTTCTTACCATTTAAATCAGTATAACAAATGTTATTTGTAGTTATGAATGATTTTATTTATTTTTGTGTGTGTGTATGTTCATCATATCCTTTCAATTTCAGTAATGGTAGGTTTCTGGTAGATTCCATGTTATGATACTGATTCTTTCTTTTTCTCTTTTTTTCTGTTAATGCTCAAATGAATAGAAGAAACAAAGCTTTCTGGCATTTTCAAATACCAGTTATCTGCTGAACTTTGAGTGAAAAAGATGTGGAATTAGTCTGAACAGATAGACTGAAACAAAAACAGTTTTCTCACTGCACCTCCTGAAAGGTTGGCCTCACGAGCAGAATTTTCTTCCAGCTACTTAGGGAGTAAATTCCTCCACTTTAACACTTTGGCTTTCATTAGGCTGCATGTAGTGAATATGTTACATTTAGATATTAATTTTTTTTTGCGTTCTGTCACTCCTTTATGATGAATTTTCTTCCTTGATAGTTTTCTTTAAATGCTTTACCAGTTTTATAATGCTGGTTTGTGTAGTGTGTGTATATTACATATGAAGTATCTTCTAAAGTCGAAACATAAAACCAGCTGTGATTTAGTGTATATGCATAGCACTAAAAAAATGCAGCTGGAACTTCAGTTCTGACCTTGATAACTCCTGCAAAGAGCATAGGGCAGTTTTACACTCTACCTAGCTCTCTGTTTATTTTGCATGGGGGTAATAAGTATACTGAGGATTGGCTTAAAATTTAATACTGTATTTATGGCAAAAACCCCAATAAAATATGATTTTGAAAAGTATTCCTGGATAAAATAAGGAAACATAGAAAAATCTTTTTCAGTAAATAATACTTGTGAATCTACCTTTTTTCTTCCCACTCTTTCATTTCCCTAGTCTGACATTTTTCTGTCCCTTTACCAAACAATTGGTTGAGTTTTTATAATTTTTTTACAATTTTTATAATTCCTCTAGCTAAGTTGTACAATAGTCATTATAAATTGTCTGAAAGCAAAATTTTAGTTTCCAAAGACATGTGATTTAAAAGAAAAAAAAAGTTTTTATCTTCAGCTTCATTATAAATTGATGAACTTGCCAATTGAAATTAGTTTTGCTCATTAGTTTTCATCTCCGTGATCTAGAAGTGCATTGTATTGATCAGAAGTTCTAAAACCTATGTGATTAAAAACTGTAAGTACTATGTGACAACACAAACTGGTGTTGATCTCTGCTGTGGTTTCTGTTTCAAAATACAACAGAATCTTAGTAATTTGCTCAGATGAATGAGATCTATGCAGATTTAATAATTCATGTTATAGAATAGGTATCAAGGACATGGAGTGACACATCATATCTTACTAATTTTAGTTTTCAAGGCTCAATTTAATATAATATTGTATAGCTTGCTAACTACTCCCCTTTATGTTATTTTAAAATCGTCTCTCAGGAACGTGAAGTCAGGTTTCACTCCAGAACCATTATACAAAAATGAGGAAGATGGAGCAAACGCAGTTGCAGCTGGCACTTGCCTATAGGCAGATATTTATTTTTTTTTTGTATACATATCTGACTTTGAGTAAAAAAGGCATAACCGGTCATATTTCAGTTGCCTCTGGAGAAGTTCTTTTTTTTTTCCGATACTGTAGCTGCCCTTATGACCATGAACAGCTTCTCCTATGCAGAATATAGGAAAAACCCCCCAAACTATTTCCTCTCAAAATGTGATAAATGTAAAATCCATACATTGGAAAGTTTGATCACAAATACTGATACTGTATTTTGGGGGGAGGGGTATGTATCAGTGGAAAAATATTTTTCTGCTCTTACCTGCAAATCCTTCGTTATAAACTGCCTGCTGACAAGAAACCATCTGTTCGGTTTCTTCCATTGGAGCTCACTGTAGCAGGTTCTGGGGAAAAGCTTTTCCAAACCTGCTCTACCTTGAAACAAGAGCATGGCAGAATACAAGATATAGAAAAAACATTTGAAAGGTAGTAATTCAGACCATCCATAACGTGTATATACGTGGGTTCTGAAACATGTCCACATTAGGTAAAGAATGCATTCCTGTGTTGAAAACATACCAGGAAGCTGGAGAACAGCAAATTTTAAAAGCATTTTTTGGGTAAGGTTGGAAAAGTTTTTATTTGGTCCTGCCTCTCCTCCCCACTCCTTTAATGAGTCGATGTTTTTTTCTGTTTTGTTTTATTTTTAAGTGACCTCTCACTCTAGAGTAATCAACTGATTGCTTGATTAAAATGAGATGTTTTACATAATCAGATGAGCTTTTTGGCCTTTCTTACTTTAATTTTTGCTTTTTGTGGAGACCTCTCTGTTGCCGTTGATGGTCCAGGTATTTTCAGCTTATGAAAGTTATGGCTAGCAGGATTTTGTTTAGTTTTGACACGCATTCATGCATTCCTGTAACTGAATCTTTTTGAGAGGTTGATGAGATTAAAGCGAATATAAATTGTGCTTTCTATGCTTAGCCTTTTCACGTTCTAACTTTTCATTTTTTTTCTTTTCCTTTTTTTTTTTTCTTTACATCACAGTTATTTATAGACGTTTTAGTGCAAATAATTTACAGTTCAAAGCCTTTGGACTTTAATACCTTGGGATATATTTGGATTTCCTGGTTCTATGGTGTTTTGTTTTTTTTTTTATTTTATTTTTTTATTTTGAAATTCAGTGGTTAAAGCAGCAGATGGACACCTTGGAGCATCCTCTTCTCAAGTTCCCTGATCTTTTCTGCTTTTTGTAAAGCTTCTGTACTTCCTTCAATCAGCAATTTTCCTTTTCTTTTTTCTATGACACTGTGATCCTTCTCAGCTAGACATGTTGCAAACTCTCCTTTCCTCCTTTCTACCATGACTTCTTTATTTGATCTTTCTCTTGAAGTTTACATGAATTTCTGTCATGTTTAACACATCTCATTTCAATGCGCTAAAACTATTTCATAACGATGAAGGAGCCTAAAGCAAAGGTTGAGATATTTGTAGTCACTTCTCTATCCCTACCAGTACCTAGGTTAATCACTGGTGAGCATTATTTATGGAACTAAACACATTTGTCTGCATGCTTTTAATCAGTTAACAGTTTCTCTGTTCATTCGGTTATAAGAATACTCTTTGTCTTGGTTTCATTTGAAGACTTCATTTTCAGCGTTAGCTAATTGTTTCTTCAGATGTTGCTGGAACATTAGAGGCTTTGATGCCTTTGCATTTCAGTTTCACTGTCTATTAATGAACGTAATAAAAAAACCCACCCACCACTACTCTTTAGTGTCTTAAACCCAGAAATTTCTCAGACTATTATGAATTTTGAGGTAGCTTCAATCACTTTGTTTACATATCTTTAATTGTAATTATTTTTTCAGATTAGGGTTTTGTAATAATTTTTTTAATGATGTTTTGTTCTAACTAGCACACCTGTAGAAGGAGAGTCGGAGAGTGCTACTGCTGTAAGGACAAAAAGACTGGAAGGGTGTAGAGGAAAGGAGGCTGTGGTCTGTTGCTTAGGGCATCTTCCTAGGGAATAAGGACTCTGGGCCGAGGAAAGCATCAAAGGCAGCTTTCTCCCAGTCTATATGAAGAGTTGTAACCAGGAGCTGGGTGATGAGACACAGTGACTGCTTCTTGCATCTCTAAATTCAGAGTGACCGTCACTCCTGTTTGGATGGGATGGATTGCTGTAGGAGGGGGCTCCCCGTTCTCAATTGCGATGTGCAGCACTGTCATCTGGAGCTGTCCTAAAGCCTTGAAGAGAATGTGCGCTTAAGATAAACTCTTTTCTGTTTCCAAATAGCTATTTCAGATAGCATTCTGCTCTGAGCATGGCTAATTTGAGGCTCTGTTTATCACAGAGGCAGTTTAAATACAGGACTCCACTGGTAGGTTCCTTCAGAAAAGTTCAGTATCGCAACAAAGAATGTGATGAGACATTACTCAGTAATAAGAAAGTTTTTGACAGGTTCTCACATGAATCTGGTGGCTTCAACAGAAGGACATGTAGGTTGTTGAAAAGCAAACAAACAAACAAAAATTTCATGTGAGGCGTCTACAGTCCTCTTCTTCTGATCTCCAGTCTGGTTTACCGACTTAACATGAATTTTCTTGTGAAAGGCAAAGTAAAGTTATTATTGGAATGTGTCTTCATTCCTAAATTAGGAGAATCCCCTAGTAGGAAAAGGCAATGATATTTTGCACTGTTGGGTTGGAATTTTCTCCTGAATAACAACTATTCCCTTTTTTGGTCAGGAAAACTAATATAAATATATTTTCTAATAGGGAAGAATCTAGCCATGTGTATCTTAAGTAAATAATCTCACTTAAATGAGCTTATTTTGGAATATCATGCATGTTGTCAGCTCTGGTGTTATGAGCCTAAAAATCCCCTATTTTGAGACTAATATTATACTAAAGATTTTTTGGGGGTTACGGTACAATTGAAGTATGTTCTGAGGTGTTTGAGGCTGATAGTTTATATCTGTCTATCTAAAAGCATGTTTTTACACTACATACATATATACACTGGCAGTAATATGTTGCTGTGAAAGAGCAAAAAGATAGTGTATAAATACCCAAACTAATCTACTCCAAACTGTTAAAAAAAAAAAAAAAAATCTGAATGGAAAAAGAAATTAAAAAACTTTGCACTCAGTTAGTCTAAATATAGATTCTGGCTTCTTAATCAGAAGCTTTACTTATCTATCTTTTTGCTGTGGAAAATTCCTGTTTAATGTAAATATTTGTATAAATTCTCTTTGTACTTTTATGTGATGTCACTGTAGACATTTCAAATATTAAAGCAAATTCTTGCTTGAAATGTCTTTAGAATCACCTTAGAGTTTTGGAAATGCTAAACTTTGGAAGGTTAACATCACATTTGTCTCTAGGGAGCATAGAACATTCTTCAGGTAAAGTTTAGTTTTTAATAATGTGTTAATGTGAAACTCTTCATGACCAATATTAATATTTCCACTTGAAAATAGATAAAGAAATCCATCTAGGTAAAGAATAGCATTGGTCAAAGTACATAAAATTTTATGGTATGAATTGCTGAACTGTATTCCTTGGAATAGTTGCTATACAAATTCTTTATTTTGCTGGGTTTTTGTTATGTATGCAATGAGGCATTTAAATAACAGAAGAAATTACAAAGGAAGTTTGAAAAATAGAAGTAAACTTTTCAGTGGAAATATTGAGAATAATTATCGAATTCTAGGTTGCCTAGCACTGTCCCATTCTTTTTTGCTTTATCTGTTCTGTTCACAAATTGACTATACACTTCAGTGTTAGTGGTATAATAGGTTATTTTCCAGGAAAATTTGGCTAAACAGGCCATATTAGATATTGGCTTTATAGCTAGTGGTTTTATATCTGCCTCTCCAAAGCTAGGAGGAATAAAGTTGTTCTTGACCCAACACAAGGAGAAGGCTTCAAGGTCCAGGGCTCCCCTCAAGCTCAGTAGCACAGCAGTTGCTTCCTTGGCCTTTAAAATGAATGGATCTAGGTCAAGTGTCCTCAGTAATGTGTAATTCTCCATATAGTGATTGTTTGCTTTCCCTGAGTGAGTTCTTAAAATGTTATGAGCTTTCTAGACCAAAGTTAATAAACAAAGATCTGACACTGTAATTTAACAGTGATTATTGTTCGTATCGCTGGTTCTAAAATGTGTGATGTTGTAACTAGGAAGAAATTTCTTCTGATTATTGTGAAGGATTATGTGAAATCCATAATTCAGTTCTGCTAAGTGTATCACACACAATCAGCTTAATATAAAAGGAGACAAGAATGAATCAAAATCTGTCTTTCCATTTCTTTGTTTTTTTGGTATGTACTCAATTAACTTTATTTTCAAACACTTAAATGTACCATGTTCAGTGTATACATTACTTTAAAGCAAACAAACAAAAATACAATGATAATCAGAAACTGTTAACAGAAGGTAACTTGCTCTTTTACATACTGCATTGATGGGAAAAGGTTTTAGAGAAGTTTTTGAGAGCTACTAATAGAAGAAAGAATCGGGACAAGTCATCTGAAACCCCAAATTTAGAAATCTTCTCCAAAGGTTATTAATAAAGCAATGAGATGTGCATACAATAGAAAGGGAATGGGAAACAGGAAAAAAGAAAAAAAAAAAAAAGAAGAAAAAATTGATTGTCTTCAAAGAGATTAAGGGGTAAGTCATGCTTGAGAATTTTTGGTGCTTTACTCACCATGTAGTCATCATCAATCTTACATAATAGGAACTCTAATCTTTTTCCCATTGAAGGCAATAGAGAAAATTGCTAATGGTTTCAATAAAACAGGTTTGGAGTCCATATCATGATCTGTAAGGGGAGAAAAAAATCCCCACTGTTCTAAGATCCCTTTGTGTCTGACACACTCTTTTGAATTGCCAAACTACTGATCAATGCTATCTTAATCTGCAGCAATCAGGGTCATAATTATAACTTAAATGTGGTGGATTGACTGCAGTATCAGGAATTATAGCCTAAAAAGAAAACTAAAGTTATTTCAAATAATCTGAAGAATGATAAGGTATCATTTGAGACTTGAGTCTCAGGTTTGTCATTAGGCTCATGATAAAAAGTCTGAAAAATATCAAAGTCTGGTTAGTCTTTGAAATTTGTATACTACATAAGTGGTCAGATTTTTTGAATTTTATTTTGCCAAAGTTTTTAATGAATCTACTGAGATGGCATAGCTCAGAAGATTAATAAATTGTATGCATTGTTTCAGTTATTGCCAGTAAATAGGTAATTTATTAAAAAGTGATATATTTATAAGAATAAGAGAGTGTCCCAGAACAAGTATAATTTCCAATTTTCTGGTACTTTTACACTGATTTTACTAGTGGAATGTTATCAGAAAAGTAATTGGTGCTAGATTTCTTTGTTATGAAAAAAATATTGACTATTAGAGAAGCTGAGATACACAAAGGTTTAGATGTTTAGAAAGTCTGAAATATAACAAAAAGTAATCCTAACATAGCTTTCCTTTAGTTTCTGGATGAATGAGATGCTGGTCGCTTCAAGGGACCAAGTCCTTTTACTTTGAATACACCAAAGTTTCATTCTAAGTTTTATATATTCTGTTTTCTTGCATAATACAATACCTGTATAGCTGTATGGTTCTGCAATTGTAATGTTGAACGTCTCACAATCACAACATTATTTTTTCAGTACTTTGGTGAACTGGAGGAAACACTGTGTTTGTTTATTGGACGGAAAGTGAATGGCGCAGATGAGGTGACATCTTGAAGTTACTCAAAAAATCTAAAGCTGAGAAAGGATTTGAAACACAGTTTTGTGGCTTCTAATCCAGTTCTGTGTCAGTTACACCCTAAAGTATCTAACACGTGCCCAGTAGGAAAATTATCCTTGCTAAAGCTCACTCTCAGAAGGTCTCCAGAGGAAATAGGAGGTAAGTGTGAGGTGTATGTGTTGTTCTGCTTGTACCAGCTCACTGCAAGCTTCTGACTTTGGTCAGGATGAGGCATCCCAGTCTGGGACGTGTGTTTGCATGCAGGTGCTGTAGAGTGCATGCTGTATGAATTATTTGACTTCTGTCTGCGATGACTTCCATCTACGAGTAGGTTGGCTTGAGCTGGCTGTAGTTACAGCCGCCTCCTGTTAATAGGGTAGGGTAATATTCTTCTTGGCTGAAAAGTTTGGGCACCATTGAACTGAACAGTCATAGAAAAGTGGAGTTATTTTCTTGGACGCAGTCACTACCATTATTGCCAGATTCTGTGTTAATCAACACAATTTAGTGAATTGCATCGTTAGCATCTAAAACTGTCACTGTCTTTAGACAACCAGGCTCTTTGGTGTAATCTGTAGGATGGATACTTTATGAGTGATGGTCCCAGAAGGATTTTATAAATAACTGCTATTTCGCTGCGAGGTGGTATCTGTGACTGGCATTAGTGGTACAATTCAAAGTTAGGTATTAGTGTGGAGGTTCTGCAGTGAAATAATGTTCCTGAAAGGTCAAATTGAATGTATGCAGTCAGGTCTGGCCCTGTTCCCAGATTTTATGAATGAAAACATACTATTGGGCTTGTAAAATCATATCCTTTCTCTTTTAGTGGAAAGTAGCCCTTTTAGCATACTTCCTTTAGAATTTGTAACTGCTTGTGTAATCTGGTGTGAAAAATGAGATACTTTGCTGTTCTGTTTCCTTGGGTACAAGATTGTCTTCTGTGTGGTCCTTATTTCAGATGATTGCTTCTTTTGTGTTACATAGTGAATGCCATTATAACATTTTGGCATGACTAAGCATATGCGTATCCATGGCTGATACTGAAATTCTTTCCATCCAAAACCTTGCTCGGGTGTCTCCTTGATACCTAAGTTTTAGGCTTCCATAGTTAGCAAAGGAGAGCAAAAAAAACAGCAGATCTGTTGGGAAAAATTAATGCATTTTGCTGCAGTACAAGGAAATGACTTGGTAGTTTCTGTAGGAGTTACACAGCATAAGGCAAAGCTGAAGAGGTTTATAATATTGCAGTCTTAAGTGAAATATATATATATATGTATTACCTTGGTTTGTTCTGCTTGTTATTTTATGAAGCTTAGCTTTTTTTTCTCCTCTAAGACCTTTCATGAAAAATCTCAAAAATCATTATGTGGTTGTCAATGGGACCTTAGCTTTTCATTTAGCTTTGCTAGAGTTGCTGGCATATTTTAACTACTTTTCCCTTCCCATTATATCTTCTAAAGTAAAGAGAGAACCTGACTCTATATTTTACTTATAATATGGTTTTGACCATTTTATCATATGCGAACTGCCTGAATAACCCATGGACTCAATACCCAGGTTATAAAAAAAAAAAAGTAGCTACCTACAAAATCAAGCTATGGCACCAATATGAAGGCAAGCGTGTGTTCTGTGCCCACAGGATTCCACCATGGCTGGTGGAGTCATTAATCAAATAGAATTCCTTATTTTCTTGATAAAGATTAAACTGTTAAGGTAATCTGTCTGTCTGAAGTATGACATTTTCAGATACTCTTTGTAGGTTCTGTTTTTACATGCTCTTTCACATTGATTATGCCAAACCGTGACAGTAAGCCAAAAAACGTTTCAAGATGAGATTCAAGGGGTAAGATATAGTCGCCCAGCTGGCAGATGGCACTACTTGTTTTCTATATGGGAAGCAGTGATACACTTTTGGTCTGAAAATGGTAGAAATTGTCATAACTTGGGACTGTGCTTGGGCAAACATTCATCCAACAAGCTGAACTTAGTATTGTGGTTCAATAAATGGAGATTTCAGTGATTTGAGGTAGAAGAATGCTATGCCTTGTACTTTGTTTTAGTGAAACTGGAAGTGCCATTCAGCCTTATCTGGAAATTCCATCTAGTGCTCTGAGGTTCATGAGTTTTAGTATTGCGTTGAGCAGAAATAACGTTTTATGTGAAACAGCATTATTGTGCCCTTCAATTACTACATGTGAGCCTAGGACAAATTATGTAGTTTTTCAGCTGAAGTAATGAAGACCTTGGTGATGAAAGTGATGACAATTTAAATACTTGGTTAAATACCAGGAAGCATATATCTCTTCAGAGAACTAACAAAGTCCTCCAAAACATACATGCTGTTGTCTGGAGGAGGATATGCAGACCAGAAGATATGCAAATATTGGATTTAAAGGTAATTTGTGTAAACTGATGATCTAACACTGCTAATAGTTGGAATTTATGTATGTGCTGGCATATGGGAAAAACTAATTAACCACTTGTGCCTAATGGTGCATTATAGGAAATGGTAACTAAACAGGAGCCACGATTCAGACTTTTTGGATTCAGGCTTCTGTGTAGTTAGATGCTACAGTGTTCTGTTGGATCAGCAATGTGCAGCGTTAAGCCTTCTGTGTACTACATGAAAAAAATCCTGTGTAACAAACCCCATTTCAACTTGAATTGTATGGCTTGGCAAGTCTGAGTGAGTCAGGTCTCTGTAAGAGGTGAGATTAGAAATGGACTGTGGTGCTATCAGTTCTGGCTGGAAAACCAGTAGACACTGGAAAGCCGAAAGTAGACAGTGGGAAAGGCAGGTAATACATGGAACCTCCCAAAACATCACTTTGTTAGCATTGAAATTACTTTGAAATTTTATTGACCAGCAATCATAGGGATTTTCTAATTTTGAATGCAAAAATAGAATCATGAGTGAAAAGATTTATATATAATTTTAAAGCTGTTATGTGTAATTTTATGTTTAAACACTTTAGTAATTACCACATTTGAGAAGGAGGTAGAGAGTGTATACACGCTTGGTAAATAAGTTAGTCCTCCTTCTTGTTTAACAATGAAAGGCACAAAAATGTTGAATTGTCTCTTATATTAGAAAGTTGGCTTTGTACAGCTTTGTATTCCTAATAAAACTTATTCATATATTATGTTCTCCTGTAGTGAATCTGGAAATTAAGAGTAACTTGTCAAATTGGTGTTTTTAGTTTCAGGAAGAACTATACATGCTTTTCTTTTTCTTTTACCTAGAAGGAATAACTTGAATTTTCTAGGTAATTTTAAAGTACACCTACTTTTTCCCTTGTTTGTTTTATATTTGGGGTGGGGAGTAAGAACAAAGAAAAAGAGGAAATAATTCCTAAAACAACAACAATCTTTCAGCCACAGATATATATTCATATTATCTCACAAGAAGATGAATTAAATATTTAATATATAATTGTAGATTTCCATACATTTCTAGTTGTAATTTTAAGCTGTTGATTACAACAACAGTAGAATACTATGGTCCTTTGAGACAGTATAATTTATGAGATGTATTTGTAGTTAGGCAGCTGATGACAGGATATGAAAAGGAAAAATCATAGCCGTAGGGAATTGAAGTGACAAAGGAGACAATTTATGTGATTCAAATAGGATGGTGTAAAAGGTTGTTTCAGAGAGCAAGGTCAACTGTGTGCAAATCTTATTCTGAAAATGTTACATTTAAATTCATTAAGTTTATTTTAATGGAACTAGAAGTAGCTGGGTCCTTACAGGGTATGGCTTTTATCTGGCCAGGATAAGCTCAGCTACTTTTCATTCCTCTGTTACTTGCTGGTAAAATGACACAGATTATCTTAAGGCATTCTAAGAGAGTGGAACTATAGAAGATAGATAGATAAGTCTGAATGAAAGTAAGACACAGCAGTGGTGATTAGGACATTGATTGTATCAAGAACATTTAAGAAATTGTCATTTTTCTTCCCTCTTAGGCACTTGTCTCACTGATGACAGGATCAAAATTAATTCTACAAAGTAATCTCTTTTGATTTCATGCTTTCTTCTCAGGCATGAATACCGTGTTTCTAAACGAAATTTGTAGCAACAAAAATCTTAATAAAAAGAGGGAAGTTTGTGGCTCCCAATCTGAAGAGAATTGTATAGAAATTGCAAAAGGTGACATTGTTAACCATAAAAGTGAAGATGAATGGTGAAGATCTGTTCCCTTGAGGTCATCATATTCTCAGAGGCAATGCTCTTTTTGTCCTGAGCTGAGTACAAATGGAGGAAAGACTAGGACATGTCATAAATAATGCCAGCCTTCCCAAATAAGTGCTATCAAGATGTCTGATAATGTGAGATATTTACCATAAGGGCATTATTTGATCTTCTTGAACTAAGGCTTTGAATATGATATTTCAGTGGCAATAGAAATAAAATGTTAAGCTTTTCCTCTTTGTAATTTTTACTTTTTATTATTCTTTTGGTAGGAAAAAGAATAAGTAAGTTGAGTTGTCTAACTCAATTTAAAATAATGCACACTTATGTATTTCTGTGATATTCCTGGCAAAAGACCCTGGCCCATAAATCTTATTTCCAGTATTTTAATTTTTAGCAAATACTACCTTAAATTGCCCCATGTAGTTACAGATTACAAACCTGTGTTTCTGTAAACAAATTTTGCTGCATAGAGTTAGGCAAGATAATGGTACATTTCTGTACCATTAACATTTTGTATCATTCAGTAATATATTGTATAACATGGCTTTAATTTTGCGTATGTTAATAGTTTAGTTTCATTTATGGATTTGATTAAATGTGCTCTTTGTTGTGATGCATTATATTGTTGCAAGGCTTACATAGCTAAGGTTTATCTTCAGTTAATATTTTAATTTACTTTGCTTACTTGCAGTAAACTAGTGAAATTACATATAACTAATTTATTCTCCCAAAATTTCATCAGAGGTTACCAGTCCGTGCTCAAAAGTTTCCTTATGATGCCAAATGTGTGGTGATGTTCCAAAATTCATATCTAGCTCTTATACAACAAGGAATTTCAAAGTTAAGGAAGGTTCAATATTTCAAATTCACTATGAATTTCTAGGGGAAGCTGAAGAAGTGGTTCTAATGGAACAATATAAATAACAAAATGGGTTAAGAACCAGTAAATTTCTGATGCTTCTGTTCTTGGAAAATTTTTAATGTCGTAGATGCTGTCCCAAGAGATAACAAAAAAGAGAAATAAAAAGAAAGGGATGGAAGGATTTCTTTTGTCGTCATTTTTCTGGCATTTATACTTCAGTCCTTTTTGTAACGAAGCTGGAGCTGGTAAGTTATCTGGGCATTGCACAAGCTATTTTTTCTTAGTAGCAATTAAGCATGTAAGCAGTTTAACAGCATGAAAGAAAATAGAAACAGGAAAGCTTGGGTTAATTTGATAAGGTTTCATAATATGACCTCATAGATTATTAACTTATCCCCCACTGTGAGAGTTTAAAAATGTTTTTTTTTGTGCTGGAAAAATTAGAACAGTAGTAGTTTACTGATATATTTTTGATTATAGTGTATTTTATATGTTAGGACTTTTTAGAGTTAAATTGTAGAAAAAAGTGCCGTATACTTGTGAAACAGTTTATTAAAAAAAATTGGGGGGTTAATTTGGCAATAATTCCATATTTGAAGAAAAGCAATGTAACGTTACAGTAGATGAAAGACAATTGCAAGAGTCATCCAGAAATGAAGTGGAATATTTATTGCTAAGGCATCTATTTTGATTTGCCAGGTTACAGAATCATAGAATCGTAGAATAGTTTGAGTTGGAAGGGACCTTTAAAAGTCATCTAGTCCAAACCCCTGCCATGAGCAGGGACATCTTCAACTCGATCAGGTTGCTCCGAGCCCCGTCCAGCCTGACCTGGAATGTTTCCAGGGATGGGGCATCGACCACTTCTCTGGGCAACCTGTGCCAGTGCCTCACCACCCTCATCGTAGAACATTTCTTCCTTATATCTAGTCTGAATCTACCTTCTTTTAAGTTTAAAACCATTACTCCTTGTCCTAACACTATAGGCTTTGCTAAAAAGTCTGTCCCCATCTTTCTTATAAGCCCCCTTTAGGTGCTGGAAGGCTGCTTTAAGGTCTCCCCAGAGCCTTCTCTTCTCCAGGCTGAACAACCCCAACTCTCTCAGCCTGTCCTCATAGCAGAGGTGTTCCAGTCCTCGGATGATTTTTGTGTCCCTCCTCTGGACCTGCTCCAGCAGGTCCATGTCTCTCCTGTGCTGAGGACCCCAGAGCTGGAGGCAGTACTGCAGGTGGGCTCTCACCAGAGCAGAGCAGAGGGGAAAATCCCCCCCCTCGACCTGCTGGCCACCCTGCTTTTGATGTTGTAGCCCAGGACAGGGTTGGCTTTCTGGGCTGTGAGCGCACATTGCCGGGTCACGTCCAGCTTTTCGTCCCCCAGTACCCCCCAGTCCTTCTCGGCAGGGCTGCTCTCAATCCCTTCATCCCCCAGCCTGTATCGATACTGGGGGTTGCCCCGACCCATGTGCAGGACCTTGCACTTGGCCTTGTTGAACCTGATGAGGTTCACGTGGGCCCACTTGTCCAGCTTGTCCAGGTCCCTCTGGATGGCATCCCGTCCCTCAGGTGTGTCAACCGCACTGCTCAGCTTGGTGTCATCTGCAAACTTGCTGAGGGTGCACTCGATCCCACTGTCTATGTCATTGATGAAGATATTGAACAGTACTATTATATTATTTTCAAATACTGTAGTTGGATACTTCTCTATCCATGATAGACAGAAAAGGAAAAAAAAGAATGTTTCAAAAGGAAAGTATTTTCTTAATAATATCTGGTTGCAGAGGAGTTTGCCCTTATTATTTTAAAAAAATTTAATTGCTGGTATGAATGTTTGAGTTCCTTTCTGTGACCTAAGGAAGTAATTAAATTCTGTTAAATAGAATCCTATTTCTTGAAATGAGTTCACTTTCTTTTGAATTTTCTCATTAGCTATTATCTTACCATTAAGTAATTGTGCAAGATCATAATGGATTAAAAGTAATATAGAGGATTTAAACCTATATTGCTTCTTTTGAGAATGCATGAACTATTAAGGGTCCTTTAAAAGGGTCCTTCTCTCATGGGATGAGAGAAGGGAAGAAGTGCAGAAAAAAATGTGAGTATTTGAATATGACATTTTACTGTCAAACTAAAGTGATAGTAAGGAGCTGATAAACCTGAGATGGACTAGCGAGTAGTCGTTATATTTTGTTGCTGAAACAAAGCACAGCAGAGAGAAGGGGATGTGTGTTACCTGTATGGACAAGACAAAGAATAGGGTCCTTGTTTAGCCTAATAAATAGGCCATGTATACATCTACATGGTCTTTGTATATATTGTCTCTCATGTGTTTTCTATCTCTTTTGGCACCAATAGCCCATAGAGTGTTGTCTCAGCCTCCCTCTTGACTTCTAGTGGTGTGAGAGGCATTGAAAGCAGTACCACTTTATCTCTGCCTTTTAGATACCGAAGAAGAAAGTGTCACCACCAGTTCAACACTTGAGTTATTCTCTGTGGCTGTCATTCTCAGTACTGATTCCTCACTTCCAGGAACATTGTAGATCTATGATATGAAGTCATTTTCTTGAGTGCCCGTGTGCTAAGCTGAATGATTCCTCTATGCACCTCTTTTAGTAAATGAAGCTGCTCATGCTTGAAAGGCAAATTGGAGCTGTCATCTCTGTGTTTACCCTCACTATCTACTGGGTTACTCGATTCCTGATCTGCCTTGTCAGGGCAAAGCTATTCCTGCTGTAACAGCTTGGCACTGCGTGCCCTGGTTATTTTGTTACACAAGAAGAGGAAAGGGGGTAGATTTATCTCACTCCAAAAAGTTGGTCCAATCTTTTATTCTTATTATACTTTGCTGGACTACCCTCCAAGCCTCAGACAGCCTGCAGCTTGGGGGCTTCAGGTCAATCTGTTAGGGTTTTTCAGTTTTGTTTTGTGTTTTTTTTTTTTTTCCCCTTCCTTTCCCTTTCATGAATTTATTGAGTTAATTTATGAGCTGATGTGAACTTCTAGCATCTGTAGTGCCCTATAACAAGGAGTTCCAAAACCTTTGCTGATAACTTAACATGTAGGTTTTTTATTTGACACCTTCTTTCTTTTTTTTCATTGAAGAAGACAAAAGCAGCAGATTGTTTCACTTCATCCATGATATTTCAGGGTTTGTTGGCTATATTGTATTCAGTCTTCTGCATAATGAAGATTTTTAATCTATTTAGTTGTTCCCCGAAGTCCTTGATCATCCTTGTTGCCACTGTATGTCTCATTTCTGCAATATCCTTTGTAGAAAAGTGATGGCCAAATAGTATTCATGATATGGATTTATAATGGCATAACGGTGTGTTCTGTTTTGTTCTCTTTCCCTTTCAGAATAATTCCTCGCTTTATTTTTGGTTGCTACTCTATGTTAAGCTGGTATTTACATAAAGCTATTATAATTTACAGATTGCATTCCTGGGTATTAATAACCAATTCAGAGTCCATCGTTATGTATGTAATCAGGATCCTGGTCCTTTTTCCTGGTGTTTATCACTTTACTTTTTTCAAAGTTAAATTTAATCTATCTTTTTCATAGTCATTTTAAGAACTTCAAAGCAATTCTGCTCTGTGTTTTTTCTTTGGTTGGAAAGAAGGAGAAAGGGAGAAACAGCTAAATGATCAGATTATGTGGGCTGGCATTTTGCACTTGAGTAGAAGTTGTACTCAGTCCTGAGATCAGTTAATTTATTGTTAGTAGCTAGGTTTCTCAGAAACATAAGAGGAGGGGGAAAGGGCATGAAAGTAAAGGAAAATAATAAGGCTTGGATCATCTATAGTTAGTTTGAATTATAAGTGTATGGTGGATCAAGAAGGCAGTGTGAGATACAGAAGCAAGTCTGGAACCTGTAGCATTACCAGAAACCTGATGCCTTCTTAAGAAGTAATGAATAGACACCCAAGAAGGTGTGTTATAACAGTGTTGGAAATGGACTTTTTCAGGCTATCAAAGACATAGTAAAATATGTTCCTACCCAACAAGCCTCTACAAAGTGCTAGACCTGAGAACAAGACCAAAGGAAAAGATCTATCCTGGAAGGACACAGTAGAAAGGAGATACAATTGTTCATAAAGCCCTTTCATTTTGATTCTCCTTTTCTGAATTTTTTTTATTGTAATGGCCAAGCTGTGTTCTAATAAAATCTAGTTTTACTAATTCAAAGCCCTTGTAGTTTTTTTGGTTAGCTTAATTGAAAGAAAAGCTACAAGTAGATCTGGCTCAAAGTAATGGTTGATGTAGGGCCCAATTGCAGTAACAGTGATGAATCTGAGAAATTCTCTCAATCTGTTAGCAATTGCAGATGTAGCCTAGACTGGCTACTAATTTTATTGGAACTGTCTTGTGTTCACCTGTGGTCATATCATAGATTTCAGCAGCTAGTTTTAAAAGAAGATTTTTCTAAAGATTTCTAGAACAGTGACTGAAGAAGTTCTAGGTAGTATAAATAATGTCCATATGTATGACAATTGACTGACAAAAACTAATAAATTGCAAACTTGGTTTGCCACTATGGTTTGGTTTGGTTTTTTTTTTTTGGTTGGTTGTTTTTTTTCCCCTGTATTTCAGATGTTGGTTAATAACACAAGTCAGAGGAAATAATTGTTTTTGAAAAAATGATTGTGGGTCTTTGAAAAGCACAATATTATTCAAAGGCCATTTACATTCTGCAGGTGTTGCAGGTAATGTTGGCTTGGACTCCCAAGTTAATGCTAAGAGGGCAACACAGTTACATCTCGGACAAAAAGGAATGAATAAGTCATGAAATGTATGAATAGGGAAATAATAGAAGTAGTAGACTCTCATTTGTCCTTGGGATGATTGGTTCCTTCATGGATGAGGTGGGGAAAAAATGTTTAGCTATGAGTACTACAGAGAAAGCAAAAACCAGGCTGGTGATAATACCTTAGATATCATGTTGCAAACTAGAGTATTAATAGAATGTCTGAGAGACTAGAAGCAGCCACATCTAGTCTGCTCTCAGACATTAGAAAGCTGGAGCTGCAGTGATAAGAATTACTTAAGAAAAATAGCATGGCACAGTGGAATTATGTGAAGACAAACAGGGAATTTAAAGAGTGGGATGTAAACATGTAGTAAAAACCAACCGAACAACAACATCAAAATAGCCACAAGGGACAAGCTTAGAGTGCTTTGTACATGGCAGCAGAACAAGTGATAGGATGCTGTGGATTAGTGAGAGCAGGAGAATCACCTATTGACTAGATATTTGGATACAGTATACAAAATAAAAAGCTACTCAGGCTTAAAGAATGAACATACCACAATCAGGGACAAATGGTGATATTAGATACTTTCCATGCCTTTTCACTGAAGAGAAATGATGCTGCTGCTGCTATTGAATTATCTTCTTCGTTTTTTTTAATTCTACTATGAGGACCCTAGTAAAACCCAAGAACATTCATGTATCATTGTGATGGCTGGTAACATACACTGAAGTTATTAAAGACGTGGATGTGAGCCAAATAAAATAAATTTACTGTCTTGAAAACTGGCTTTTTTCTTTGTAAGATATAAAGGAGGAAACTTTAAAATAGTGATATGGTTAGGAAATTAGCTACAGTGATAGTATCTTTTTATGCTACTGCTCTGTATGTATAACGTAAATATCAGGTGTCACTAGATTGTTATCTTTCCATCTCTCGCTTCTGTAAGTAATCCCTTTAGCTAAAGCTGGAGGAACATTGCTTAAAACAAACAAACCCCGTGTTCATTCTTCACATCAAATAATTTTCTGTATTTTATCGGTAGTTTTAAAGAAATAGTGGATTGTGCCAGTCAGTGCCAGTGGCTTTCCAGCCATGTGAATTAAGTTGCCATGAAACATAAATCTCTAGATGTCACTGGCCTGTCTGACCCATACTGGCACATTTGTAATTAGCGGGAACTCTTAAATCTATATGCTTCTTATCTTAATGGAAAGTAATGTTGTAGATTGCATACAGTGTTCACTGCTAGAGTTCAAGGGTTCTGGAATTCAGTTCAATAAAAGCTGAATTTAGTTATTGCTGAAGCTTGTGAATCAGCTTCTTTGGAAACTTAGTTATTTGTTGGGTACCATAAAATGACCTTGAAAGTGTTCACATGGCTGTACAGAATTTTCTGAAATGAAGCCAGATCCCACCCATCCTTTGCTTTTGTTTTGTCAAGTTTTTTGAATGTCGTGATGCATTTGAGGTTAAGTAGCAAGCTTCTCCAGGTGCAATGCAGTAATAGTTTTATATTTTGGTTGAACCAAGCATTCCCTCTACAAAACTTTAAGCAGTGTGTTTTCATACATTGACAGAATGGCATGCTGGAAGGAAGAGATGCGATTAGTGTAATCACCTGCATAACATGCACTGTACCTTGTAATGAAGTCAGTCCTGTTTAAAGTAATCCTTACCTCTGAGGCAGTGAAGTTCTGGATTTAAAATAAGCAGTGATGGAAAATCCATGTCGGGTTCTTGTAAATTGTTCCCCATAAATGTTTTCCCTGTTTAAAAATATTTTTAAAGCTGTTTATTTCTATTAAGAACTTGTTTAATTTCAGCTTTCACTCACTGGATTTTAGTATACCTTGGTCTGGATTGAGGAGTCTGTTACATTAACTTCTTGGTTTTTATTTTTATAATCTCTTAGGTTCTCTTAATTAAAAATCTATAAATCTATGATAGCAACAGCAATTTTGTAACTGCTGTGTAATACTTTATTAACAGATTCAGGTGGCTACTTTTCCCATTGTTTCGTGAGAGGTTAATGTTGAATTGACAGCCTTACTCTGAGATCATTCTGTCTGCAAATTTTAAGCAAAGACACAAGGGTTTTTTTCCTACTTTTTTGGAATGTCTTCAGGACTCCACATATTAAGGAAAAATAAGGAAAAATCAAAATTAGTCCAAACGTATAATACATTAAAGAGAGGACAGGTGTTAGGAGGTCTGATCTCTCTCTTTACAGTATATTTTTCTAAAGTTGTGTGTAGGTTTTGGGAGAAACAGCTACTTTTTTTTTTTTTTGAAGTTATTTCCATTAAGCATATGTCATCTGCACTGTTATGGCTTTGCATGTCATCTTTTACATTAGAAATTGTATGTGTTCTCTGATTGTCTGCATTACTTCTTTTTGAATAAAGGACTGTTCTGAATAGGAAACACAGACCCTTCTTATCTTTAATTAAATTAATTTATTTGAGACTGTAATGGTGATGTAATTCTTATGCTACATTGTATTTCAGTACTTCTGAACTAACGAACTACAGTAAATCCTGTGAACACACAGCTGGGGAAGAGAAAAATTTTGGGGTATCATCATGGATGGCTGTCTGTGCATTGTGTTTTATTTAAAACATCCATCAGCATAAGAATAACATCAGGAAAAGTTTCACTAATAAGAGATCAAGCAGAATAAGCAATTTAGTTCTTATTCTTAAAATTTATTTCCATCATTACAGATTTTTACTTTGTTCTTTTTCTGGATTAGTGGAACAGAGGTAAATAATTATGGAATGGTATTTGTGGCTTCTATCAGAATATGAGGCCTATTTGGAACGGGTTTACTAGGAATAGAGCAACTTGCTTTAAGATGTTTAAAGAAAGAGCAGATTTAATGAACACAAGGTTAGATGGTAAATTTCTTTTAAGATTTTTAGGAATTTCTCAGAGGCAATTGGTGAACAGTTTGACAAATGCAGGTGTACCGCCAACAAGACAATATGCGCATCTAGAAGTTGGGGGAATGTTCAGAAAGGTTATTAATGGCCCTTAATATTAATTGCTGAGGCAAATGTCAGCTGTGCTCCCACGGGGCTTGCTTTGAAAACAATCCTGTTTAATGTGTTAATTATGGAGTTGGAAAATGGAACAGCTCCTTCTCCGTAGTATGGAAACTTGTAGACCTTACAAGGGCAAGGGGAGACTGTTGTCATCCAGTATGTCACAGTAAAATTATACAAGATTTGGGCTGGTTGTATCTGTAGTTCAGATAACTAAAAGATTCTGCTCAGTGCAAGAAAACAGCGTCACATCTGTCGGAACAAGAACAAAACCCTTTTAATTAAAATAATTAATACTTAGATAATTTAAAGCTTAATGAAGGAGAAAGACGCTTAGAGATGATATTAGCAGTATTGCTATTGTAATGAAACTAGCAGGGAAATAATCTCTTTAAAAAGCCAACCAAACCAAAAAAAGCGCAAAACCCCTTAAAGCTTTGACTCTCCGTAGGAAAAAATGTAAATTGTTTCATTTGAAGGTAGCAATGGTTGATCCTGTGGAATAAAGAGTTCTCTTTTGGAGAAGTGAAGAAAAGCTGCAGGGAAATACAGAGGAGTGCTGGTTAAACCACGACAAGAGGTAAGGTGAATTGTAGTTTCCAAGTGTGAGGAACTGTTAACGGGATACTTCCAGCGAAAGGATGACCCCTACATGCAGAAGCTTGCAAAGTCATGGTTAGAGCCAAATTCAAGAACCTTTTTTTGAAGAACTGTTGGAATTTGAGATACAAATTCTGTGTTGCAAGGGGAGCAAACATGCATTAGTTTAAACCAAAGATGCTTAAGACTCCTCTGCTTTTGTAAAATGTACGCTGGTATTACTAGTGCCAGTTTAATACTGTGACTAAAAATAACAAGAGGTTAAGTAGATTTAGTGAATAGAAGTTTGGTGTTTTTTTTTGTGTTTTTTTTTTTGTTGTTTTACTGCAAGACGTAAGATTAATGTTTTCTTAAGAAGGAACAGAACTTGAAAAAAGTTTTGAAAAGTTACGGTTTTAATACTAAAAAAAGGAGGGTCATTTATGTAAATTGTTCATATCTACAGTAATCTAGATGTCTTATACAGGTATTACTTTGCTATATGTAGAAATTTGCAGTCATTTGTGGGGAAATATAACGGAGAGAGAATGCAGAGCATAAGATCTGCACCAAGGACCTGATTTAAAATCATTTGGTTTTTCTGGGCTTGCGATATGACCCTACGTGAACCAGCATCCCAGCAGCAGTGAGCTCAGAGCCTTTGATCACGTCCAGAAGTCTGTGAGAAGATTTTTATTAGGAGGCACTGAAGAGCTGTGTGAATACAGAGCGAATTGTGGAAAAATCTTTGGTTGTACAGAAGTGACTTGGCAATCTTTTGCTGCGGCTGGGCTCCCTTTTGGTATAGGTTCCTTAAAATCTTCACTTTCACTAAGCATTTTAAGAAACTCCCCTACCTTGACAGTAGAAGTTTTTTAGTGGACAAAAGCATGTTCTTATGAATAATGCAAGATAAATTATTTGAATATAGGAACTTAATGTATGGCTTTCAAGCATTTTCATTGCTTACTCATCTTGGAGTAAATTACCTTTCACATCAAGCAATTCTACTCCTAATGTTTGTTAGAGCAAACAAATGTGAATCTCCCCCTATTTTTCATCCTTCCTACTGATAGCCCTCCCCAAATCACCAGGTTGCTCATGGAGAACCAACCATTAGATTTTTAGCTGTCCTAAGAATTGGGTACTGTATCCAACATCCTCCTAGAGTGAGGATCTTCTGCGTAGTGAACTCCACACGAGAGTTGAATTCGTACTCCAGCTTCTTGTCCCAGTGTCCACAGATTGTCCTCACATTCATATTATAGTTTGTCTAAACCTTCGGAAATGGCCCTCTGAGGGACTGGACGCAGCTCAAAGGTGTGCGGGACCAAGCAGGGTGTAGGTTTGTACAACCACTGCCACACTGTGGGACCACGTTCCTCAGGAACAACTCGGGCAATACTGACAGTCCAAACAGATAGTTAATCCGTAGCTGTAGATATGTGAGCCTTGAAAGTAGAATTATTTTTCTAAGCCATACAGTAGATAAAAACATTTTGGACATTGCACATCGCTAGGCTTTGCGCAGAATTTTGAAGCGCATTATCACTGCTTTTAGTTAAAGTAGAAGAGGGAGGTCAGGCGGGTGGGTGTAGGAGGAACCTTTCTGTTACGCTGACCCTTACGCTGCAGTTTGCACCTTCCCTGCGAGTTCTTCGTGGCCTCTTTGATTTCTGGAGGCAATTTTCCCTTCCGGCTCAGTCAGGTCTTGGTGTAGGCAGTTGCCTCCAAGACTGAGCTGGTTAATGTGACTGAAAAGTGTGAATGACTCAGCCATTGCCTTTTTATAGCTTTCTGTTTCTGTGTCAGGGCACCACATGGTCACAGTCCCACTGGCTTTGTTACCAAGGTAATCCTCCCCTTGTCAAGGCCTTTTTCCTCCTTATTTAATGGTTTGTTGCCTAGAAGTCTGAGTTTGCATAATGGGCTGCTTCCATTTAAGAACTTTGGTTTTGAGGCCAGACCAGAATCTCAACCCAACGTGGAGGTGGAGGGTTAGCAGAAGAGGAGAGGGCTGTGAATCCAAAAGGAAGTTGAGAGCTTAGAAAAGCTCAAATTAAAAATTCTCTGCGTGGTTAAGCTTGGGAGTGGGGCCTAAAGGTTTATTTTGGCTTGTTTTTTCCTGCCTAAGTTCTAGGAAAGAAGAGAGAAGAGTCACATTTATGAAACAAAATAAACAAGTATGTGAAAAACTTGCTGTTCAAACATGCCGAGACAGATATTCCTCTAAACCATCCTGCTCCATTTTTATTTTTTATTTTTTATTTTTTTTTTATAAAGCAGGGTGATGGGAACTGCCCATGTCAACTGTGATCCTTTCAGCCAGACCTGCTGGAGGGTGTACTGGGCTGTCATTGACTAAAGATAGGTGCTTCTATCTGTAGAAAGGGATGTTATCTATTCCCTTTTCCATTGCTCTTTTACTCCTCGTTGTTAGTCTCTGTTCTCTTAGCATTTTCCCTTTGTTTCCCTTCTTTGCAATTGTTACTCAGTCATTCTTCTCTGTGTCCTTCTGTCTCTACTTTTATTCTTCCATTAGTAGAGACAGAGAATGGGCAAATGGATTGAGAATAACGTTGGAAACTGGGCTCCCGGGCTCCCTTGAGTATCGGAGCTCTTGCAAGGGCACTTTACGCTGCTCAGGTCAGATCACAAGGTACGTCTGCATTGCTCAATACTGCAGATAAATGTAAGGTAACAGCAGAATCTCAGCTCTGTATACCACCAGGTATCACTGCAGTCCTCTGCCAGCCAGATCAGCCAAGTGGTGGGGTTCCTAGGACTGTGTGCATTGCTAGTATTTCTGATGTCTGAGCTAGTTTGTCTTGTGCTCCAGCCTGCCCTGTTCCCACACGGGGTAATTCAGAGCCAGCTTGTGCATCTCTAATGTCACGCTGTTATACTCTGTAGGCATACTCAAGGATATAACGATTCAAGTATTTAGATCTCTAGCTCCCACTGAAGCACATAAACGTGTCTGCGAAGTCAGAATTTTTCTGTATCTGTCTCAAGAGATTGTGTATCCTGCTGCAAGGAATTCCATATTCTTCACATAAGTCTGTCTCTGTGTAGAGAGGTGTTTGTTTTGACATGGTTCTCAGTCTAGGGATGCAAACCAAGAAAGCGCAGACTGTTTGACATTCGGTTTCTCAGTCATCTTAAATGAGTTTGTGTCCACGCTGGTGCTGAAGAAGCAGTCCTGTCCTGCCCTTCACCTCTGCTGCCAGATTCGGAGCTTTGTTTGTTACTGGTGCTGTCGTGCATGCGGATCCAAAGTCAGGCAGGGAACTGAAAACTCGGCTTTCTTCTGTAGGATTAGTTTGTGTTCAACCAGGTTATGTTCTTGATGGAATTCATAGCACTGTTACAAAGTGCAAAGGATAGAAATATGCAGGAAGATCTGAACTGGCCTCTCCGCTGTGGAAGATCAGGCCGGTTTAAAGCACGTGTGGCCATGCCCCATTAGTTTTGACATGGGAACTGTAACCCAAGATGGTAATTGATGTGGGAGAATCATTTGTAAATCGTACTTTTTTTTTTTTTTTAATGGTCCATATAAATCCCTTGAAGTATTAGGGCTATTATAAATTTAGTATTTGGAAACAAGGGCTGAATTATTATTATTTTGCCTTTTGCCTCCTCTCAACTTACTGACTTTCTGCCTTGCTGGACATCTTTCCTTCTCACCAATTGAGATGATTTTTTGCCTTCCAGTAGCAGATATACTGTTGGAAGTACAGACTTGTGCTGCTACTATTGCCAATCTAGTCTTGCCACGAGATTAATCCTACAGATTTGCTATGAATCAGGTAGAATGGGTTCTTAATTTATACAGTATGAAATGTTTAGCATCTGTTTTTCATGTCTGCAGCATTCTGCATTGCAGATGTGAACTGGACTAACTGCTGGAGGCCTGTTCTAGTCTGGCAATGTTTATATTTGTAAAAAAATTATCAGTTTGCTCCAGCAAATGCTGCTTTTGGTCATGTAGAGTTAAAATATTTTTACTGTTACATTTAATTTGCAGCATAGAAATGAGATGCACTGTCGCTTGTGAGCAGCTTTTGACCATCAGAATGCACATCTGTTTAAGTCGCAAGGAAAGCGGATCGATTGTAGAGGAAAACAGTATGTTGTAGTGTGATAGATAAACAAGTAATTTCAAATGCAGGATATTTTGGTTTTGTAGAAGTTTCCAAAAAATAAAACTCTGCTGTGTGGAAAGGTTGGTGATAAGGGTGGTTGTGGGGTTAGACTTTTGGTGACTGTTATGTTAGTGAAGAATTCCACTGACATGGAATTTGGCTGTAATATAGGCATGCACTCTAATGATTTGTTGACTAAAGTAAATACTTATTTTCTTTACAGATAGGCTTTGAAGACAGACTGCCTAAACAAATGTTCACATTGAATGATAGTTGCCAGACTGGGTAGAGACATTTCTGTGTTGCTGTATTTATGAAAAACTAAAAGCTTAAAACAAGAGACAGACATATTTTGGCACAAGCCCAAGGAGGAAAAAGCAGAGTTAGGCAATAGAATTCCTTAAATACATTCTTGAAAAAATGAGGAGTGAGTTTCAGGATTAGGATGGCAATCATCTGTATACTTCTTTAGCAGTATTATTACAGTGCTATTAACATACTTTCCTTATTTAATAATATCAAATTTCAAATTCAGACTTAATGATCACACTCTGCCAGTGGATAATATATGTGAGCAACAGAGATTAAGTTTCACTAAAACTTTCTGCTAAAAATGTTTTCTTAACTCTGCAATGATAAAAACACCATGTGAACTTTAATTCGATGAGATTTACCCCGAAGAACAATCAGTACATGTTTCTAAATTACAGAGGTTGGAACTTGGATGAGAAACCTAATTTCACATTTTGAAGAAAGAATGGACTGTTTTCCAAGTATGTTGCTGAGAATTTAAAAAATGACAATGAGTTGGAAACTACAGGGGAAGGCAAAAAAAAATAAGCTACTTAAGAAAACAGTGGATACAAGTCTAGTCTAGAAGGTAATAGGAAAGGAGATCTCTTTTACTTATGGCTATTACTTTTTTCTTCTATTTATCATAATACACTTTTATCTTTATATGAAAAATGCTAAGGGATGCTATTATCCTCTGCTCACACAGGTTATCTTCCTCAAAGGTAATGCACAACCCCAAGCCAGGTGTAAGCTATGAAGCAATTTATGTTTTCAGTGGAGTACTTAAAGCTAATTGTTTGGGGAATGTTTGGTCAAATAGTCATAAGATATGGTTAGCATCCTTTCCTTTATCTAAGTGAGCAGTCCCCATTCACCTGTTCAGTCTAGGAAGATCACTGTAGAAATGGTAAGAAGGAAATTTTCCATGTATTCATATACATACACTTGGGCAGGTAGCTTCTTTTTAGTTTTTTGTCATTTAAAATTGCTATTGTGACAGCAGCTGGAGAAATGTTGAGGAAAATGCACTAATTTGACTTTTTAATTTTACATACTTGCCTTTGTGGTGTAGATTTTACTGCAAATGAAAAACTTTTTTATAGGTTTTTAATAAGGCTTTTCCTTTATAGTTGAAAGCATTGCTCACCCTTTCATATTGAATTTTGGAGGATATTTTTTTCTGTTTCTTAGTAAAGGCTGAAATTGAGGCAGTATTGTGATTGAAACAACTGATCATCCAGGTTATCTTTGGTGTCACCTGTACGATTGCTGTCCACTGAAATAAGTTTGCTTTTGTAGGCTTTAGACTATGTTACTGCTTTGAATATATTTTTGTATAATGAGAGGTGTATGTTTGAGTAGCCATGTTAATAGTTAGTGAGGAAAAGCCTGCTTATTAAAAAGAAAGAAACTGTATTTGACACATTTAAAAGTATCATAACTCATAAATTATTGACTAGAATAATTGTCTACTTAAAACTTACTTTTTGAATAGAGGCCAACTGGAGTAGCAACCATCTTTATATATAAAAGAAACAGATTCTGAAAGATGATTAAACGTTGTCTGTTAGAAAAATGAGGATAGCTCCCGCATTAACCATGTCTACAGCAACTAGAAACTGTCTCATAGTTTTCTTTAATCACATGTATGGGTGTTTTCAGCATTGTAAAATATGGAGCCTAATGATTTTTTGCAGAAGAGTGGAAATTGAATAACTAATTTTAGCACACACTAGATATTATTAGATAATTCTGCTACCAAATGTTTGCAAATGAGAGAAGGCTGAGGCTGTTTTTATATGTGATTTATAAATACATTGATTAGGGAGTTCTGATATGCCTCACTTTCTGAGCAAGTATTTTAAGTTGTCTGCTAGTAACACAGTGAAAATCTTCTGCAGACTATGAATGAATTTTGCATAGACTCACTAGCCTGTTAATTTTGAGCGATAGTAATTAGTCAAGACATTCTCCTAAATAAAGCAGTGGAACTTATTTTGTACATACTAGATAGTGTTGCTAAGTACTGAACACGTACCTTATTCAATTCAGGTTTATGAAGTGGCTTGTTGTTCAAGAAGCAGTAGCTGGACTTCTGATTTTGTTCGCTGACTTGTGTTTTGGTTTCTTATTGCTGAAATTAGCTTGTCAGTTAAACATAGTTTTCTGGAGAAAACAATTTTAAATGTTTGGGATATTATATACAGAGGGCTTGATTTAGATCTCACTTACACAATGTATAATATGATATTATTGGTTTATCTTTCCCTGCTAGAGTTCTCATGGTGTTCTGGGTATATGGGATTTTTACTTCTTTATTTTAATTTTAAAATAAAGGGAAATACTTAAACCAGAATTATTGAAAATGAATATTTTTTTTATCAATTTTTTCTGTGTCTCCTTTTTTTTCTGGACAAGTTAGTTTATATGTGGTGTTGCTTGTCACCAAATATGTATATCACTTTCAAGTTCAATGAGGTGCATTGTATGTCTCTTACAACCTGACAGCTGGATTTTTCTGTATCTGGAATTTAAAAAATGAAGTCAACTGCCTTGAAAATTTTATGAAAACCTGAAATGGCAAGTAAAATGACAGCAACTTGCTGTTGCCTTTGTTTTAGGCCTTGTTTAAGCTTTCAAGCCTAAGATGGTCTGGCGAATCCTTTTTGTTTTTAAATGAGTACTACCATTTTTGGTGCAAAATTAAGAAATCCTGAATACAGTGGGGAAGTTTTACTCAAAAAGCTGAAGAGGCTTGTTGAATTTGTCGTAATCCGTGTGTTGGTGGGTTGACCTTGGCTGGCTGTCAAGTGCCCACCAAGCCACTCTCTCGCTCCCCATCCTCAACAGGACAAGGGGGAGAAAATACGATGAAAAACTCATAAGTGGAGATAAAGACAGGGTGATCATTTACCAATTACCATCATGGCCAAAACAGACTTGACTTGGGGAAAATTAATTTAATTTATTGTCAATTAAAATAGAGTTGGATCGTGAGGAAAAAAAAAGACAATCTGAACCACCTTTCCCCACCCTCACTTTTTCCAAGTCTCAACTTCTTTGTTCCTGACTCTTCTACTTCCTCTCCAATCCCACCCCGAGCGGTGCGGGGGGAACGGGGAATGGGGGTTGCAGTCAGTTTATAACGCTTTGTCTCCGTCGCCCCTTCCTCGCACTTTTCCCCTGCTCCGGTGTGGGTCTTCTCTGTGAGCTGCAGTCCTTCAGGATAAACCTGCTCCTACATGTGCTCTCTATGGGATGCGGGTCCTTCAGGACATATCCATCTGCTGTGGGGTTGGGTACTCCATGGCCTGCAGTAAGATCTGCTCCGATGTGGTCCTCCATGGGCTGCAGGGAAATACCAGCTTCACCATGGTCTTCTCCACGGGCTGCAGGGGAATCTCTGCTCCGGTGGCTGGAGCATCTCCTTCTCCAACTTTGGGGTTTGCGGGATTCTTTCTCACACTTTCTTTACCTCACTCCTCACACTACCAGGCAGTGTTTTGTGATTTCTTCAATGTTTTTTCCCAGAGGTGTCACCAGCATCGGGGATGGGCTCAGCTGTGTCCTGTGGTGGGTCTGTGCTGTGGCCAGCATGGGGCAGCCCCTGGCTTCTTCTCAGAAAGCCCACTTTGCAGCCCCCCCCCCACTACCAAAACACCCAATACAACATGTATGCAGCATGATAGGGTATCTATTCTTGAGGGGGATAGGAGGGAAAAAAATTCTGACTATAAATGTTTAAGCACTCGGTGGATGTGGCAGTGGTGCACCTGGGAGTACTTGGGAGTAGAGGAACACCGGCAAGATTATGGAGAAGTATTTTGTATGTGAACAGGAACAGCGTATATGCTATTCGCTAAATAAATTAAATACAGTATTTGGATATTACACTAATAATTTTCACGGATGTTGTGTAATCTTGTCTGTTCTAGGGAGTATGACTTCTGCAACATCACCTATCATTTTGAAATGGGACCCCAAAAGTTTGGAAATCAGGACTCTCACAGTAGAGAGGCTATTGGAGCCACTCGTTACCCAGGCAAGTATCTTTGATTTGTTTTGCTTCTTCCTTTTAGCCTGATGCTGTATTTACTCATTTTACGTAATTATCTTAATAACCTTTGATAATAAAAACTTGAACAGTTTTTGTTCATTATCTCTAGTGGAAAGCTCTGTTCAAAGATGTTTAGAAGTTCTTGTCCTAAATAATTTATAGTCTCAAAGCATGAGCAGGAATACAGTAGCAACAACTATTTACTTATGTTTGTCTTTTAAAAGCAGTTTAGAAATTTATGAAACAGTCAATTTAAGACAGGGATCTGACTGAGTACATACCCTTGGTTTGTTATTATACCATGGAAGATGGGTTCACATTAAAAACAAACAAAACCAACCAACCAACCGAATTAAAGAAAATATTAAAACCTCTTTCATTTCATGCTGTGATCGATTAGGAGTGTATGCTTAACCAGTTATCTTTCAACTGAGTCAAATTTGCTAATAGAACCTAAAACATTGTCCAATGGTCTAAAAAAAGCAAGATGAAAGTGATGTTAGGTAACATGTATAATTTATATATTAGTGTTATCCAGCTTTTAACCAGGTAGACCAGTTTCTTTATCATCAGAGAAAACCTTTGCATGTCTGTGCATATCAGGTTTCCTGTGTCTGAACAAATTTACGTGTGCTGTGAGTGCACGCACAGGGGCAGGAGCTGTGCGGTCCGGAGAAATATGACAGTAGACATCAAACTTCTGTCCTCATCCGTACGATTTGCTGAGCCCGTGGCCTGGTGCCTTTGTGTCCCTGAGTTGCCATTAGTAATGGGGAACTGGTTGCATGATTTTTTCCTAGTAAGCTTCAAAATGCGTAGCTCCATTGTTTAAAATACACACACAAGTAGTTTTTCTTCTAGGAATGCTCATTATATTAAAAATGAATGCCAGCTAACCCCATCTGTCCATCCACCTGTTACTAATAATTTTCTCATAGACATCGTGGATCTTGAGATTGGTCTGCTGGATAGAAATGTAGGCCTTCTTTTGAGTGTGAGACCAGGCTTGATGTTTTTGTTTTCAGAATGAAACAGAGATAAAATGTAAATCGCTACTCCTTTAATTCCCCCAAAATGATGTCTCTGTATGGTTTCTGTGCTCCCTACAGCGAGTCACTTTCCAAAGAAATTACACCTATTCTTTCTGTGTTTTAGGAAAAAAATTACATTATCTTTCTACAAATTATTCTGGACATGAAAGTCTCTAACAATGTACACAACTTTACAGACTCAAAGGCAGAGATATCTGTTTCATTTCACATAGCTGGTGATATCATGGTAATTAACTTTTCTTTATAGACTTTGGTAATTTTGTTGTTGATATGGAAGACGGACCAAAATCCTAAATTCATTTTGATACCAACTGAAAACGAGGTTATGAGCTCTCTGTTATTCTGATGCTGGTGTTGGCATAGGAAATTAAGCTGCTGTGAACCATGATCTATTGTGAAAAAAACAAATTACTGAGTCTTCTGCGTGTGAATTCCCTGTTTTCCTTTCACTTTGTTTTATTTTCCAACACCTTTCCCAGAAAAGAGAATACATCAGCCAAGAAGTGAAAGTACCATTGTAATTTCACAGTTTCTCAAGTTGTTTGGGTTAACTTTTGGTTTAGCTAGAGCTATGTTTGATAGAATGCCTCAACAAATGTAAATAAAGAAATTACAAGTTGAACTACATGGATTTCTTCCATGGTGGAAACTAAGGTGCCCAAGATCCTTACTTTCGTATTTTGATGAGGAGCAATGTATTTCTATTTTAGTAGTATGTCAAGAAGACTAGAGAAAATAAAGTGCAGTCAGGAGGGGGTAGAGAAATGTTGGGATATTGTTTTATTCAATTTTTATGAATATTTCTGTTCCGATTTCTTCATTTCATAGGTTTCTAGATAGTATGGACATATAAAAACCCCTTTTGAATATGTAATTTAATTTGTCATATTAGAGAAATAAGTAGTATTGCTTATTTTCCTCTACTTTGAATCCACTAAAGTATGGTTGACTACAGCATGTTTTTGTGAGCTGCACAAACGTAATCACGAAAGCTTCAAGTGATGAGAAATGTGCTACCTTCCGATTGTGTTTATCTGTTGCGTTTTTAGCTTAAGTTATTCAGCTGCTTTTTCTGTTTTTCTCAGATAAGTTAACGATCATCCCAGTTTAAAGGCTTTTCTTTTTTCTGCTTAAAATTGCATATACAGTCTGGTCACGTCAAGATTAGTATCTCGTTTACCTGCTTGGGCTTAGATTGCGATCTGCCTATGCAGTGACAACCTCCACAAGACACCATGTGCACATTCCACATGCAAAGATTTGGATCGCCTTAAAAAGTTTCAAAGCGCTTTCCTTCCTAAAGAGAACATCTAATTTGAAAGTTTATCTTGGCAAATAAATAAATACATAAATATTTAATCCCTGTTCAGTTTGAACTCTGAAGTCCACTGTAGATTCATAAGAGCTGCTTAACTCAGAAATCGTAGAGAAGTGAAGTTCTTCCATAAGTCATTAAAAATAGGTCACTGGATAGAAGAGAGAGATTTAATGGCCACAAAATGCAACAGAACTGTGCTGCACAAGTTCCTGACCAACCTGATCTGTCTTTGTAGGCAGCCCTACTTTGACCAGGAGTTAGGTGTAGATGACGTCCTGAGGTCCCATACAGCCACAATTTGTCTGCTTCTGTGATTTCTAGCACCACCAAGACAAATCCATGTTTTATTTTGGCATTCACACCTGAATATTTAGCGTACCTTCTTGTTTTCCAAGCTGTCTATGGTTTTGGAGAATGCGTGAAAAAACAGAAATGGTTGTACGCAATCTTTGGGCTCCAAAAATGCTAATCAAGCCTTTTGTATCTGTGCGTGTGTGTGTGTGTGGGAGGATTTAGGCTCTGAACTCAGTGTATATATATAAGCACACGAGTGACAGATTTTCCAATGGTGCTGCATCCACTGATTTCTACTGAAATTTTGGCTAATAATACAGAAATACGACGTGGATTTGAAAAAGAACACCTCAGTGAGTCAGGAGAATGGTGCATTAAAACTGAATTTTAGACAAGCTCATTAGTGTTCCAGATGAGAAAATATGGATAACCTATGAATTGATTTGGAAGAAATTATAAGACAGGAAGGTTGTCTGAGCTCGAGGCAAAAAAAAAAAAAAAAAAAAAAAATCCATTAACTGATCATGAGAATGCATTAGAAATGACAGAATTGCATTTATTCTAGGAAGCCCACTACCAAACTAATTAAAACTTTCCCTGGTTGTCAGAGATGTAAGAGTCTTGGAGCTTGCTGGGGTACCCATTTCCCCAGTGCTTGTCATGTTTAAAGAGTAACAGATATGCCGTGCCGCATGTCTTTTATCATATTACCATTATTGAGATTTTATAAGAAATGTGGGATTGAAAAATTTATTAGAATTTCTGTTCTCAACAATATTGAATTTAATAATTGAAATATGTTTCTTTTGTCTGGCTTCAATGTCACAATTAGCTAAAAATAGAAGGTAATTGTATTTCTTGCTAGTTTTGTTTTCCGAGAGTTTATAACAGCTAACCTTTTTTACTGTAAATCTTGTAATTTTTAATTCTATGAAATTTTTATAAGGAGATGTATAACTGAAATATCTCCTCAAGGGTTACTGCCTCTTATTCTCACCTTCATGCATAGTAAACAAAATGAATTACAATTTTATTTGTTAGACTGTGGATGGTTTTCATAAGAAAAAAGAATTACATTTTTAGGAAGGGCTTAACTGCCATTACATAATATTTTATGTGTAGCTGGAAAATAGCACTTGTGGAGGTCGCCGTGAGGACTTGTTTGGGGTTTTTTTTGCTTTTTTTTTGTTTTTCTGGTGGTTTTGTGTAATAATTAAATACAAATATGAATAAAAGTTATATATGTTAAGGAGAGAAAAAAAACAAACCACCACCAAAACTGAACTGTAAACCAGGAACATCAATGCAATTTTTTTTGGAAAAACACCAAAAATACTCATGTGTGAGCACATGGATGAAAAGATGGAGCTCTATATAATTTTTGAAGATAAGATTTGCTCTTCTAATGAGATTTCAATTTTCTAGTGTCAATCTGTGGTTTTTGTTAGTTTTTCCTAGGTATTTTAAATAGCAGTGTGGCTGGTTTACAAATGTGCTTTTATTACCAGAGCCATGCAGCAGTTGTGCCTTTTAGGATCTTTAAATTTTTAGATTATTATGTATTATTACAGAATTTTAACAATAACACAAATAATGGTGAGTGTTCCTGTTGCAGATTTTTCATGACTGATTATGTTTTCCTTCACTATGACACATTTTTGTCCTAGATTTGCTGTGAAGGGACAATTCTGAATTGCACTGCATGTTGGTTTTTTTTTCCCAATAAATTTAAGATGCCCATTACAGTAGCTTAGAATGAAACAATAGTATGTCATAAGGCAGACAAAAATAATTGATTAATGATTTTGCATTTTTTTTGTATATAGTATCACACAGTAAAATTAAGTGCATGCATCTATAAAATAAACAAGTCATTAGATAAAATTCCAAGTAGTTTTAATTAGTGCAATTTATTTAGAAAATCATAATAATTATGGCTGCTGTTATACTTCATGAACTTGTGCCTAATCTAATCCCTTGTGCACTGTATTTGGAAAATGGACCAATTTCTATTTTGCCATGAGAAATATAAATATATTCCCAACCATTCCAGTTAATCGGCTATTATTTATATTCAGCGTACCTTGGTTTTATTGCATTTGAAACCTAAATCTGGTGTGCTAACTAATCTCCACAGGAAATATATTATTAATTACTATTGTCAGGGAGCTGCACCTGAACCACACCTACGCACACACACAAGCGGCTTTCCTTTTGCAGGATTTGTGAATATGTATGGATGTTTCAAACAATTTTGAGAAAAGTCGAGTAGCTGGTAACGGAGCACTGTATGCCTGATACACATTCCACCTGTTCTAGTAATTTTGCAGAATTTTTGAGCAATTTCTCTATCTGAGAGCTGGATTCAGCTGAACTCATCTTCAAGACAGACCTAAGGAAAAATGAAGTTTTAAAACTTGTCTAGCCATTTTCCTAACCGTATTCTTTTCTTGCATACGGTTTTCTTGCAACTCTTTCATGGAATAGTTTCCAGAAGTGGTGTTCTTGCCCAGGATTTCCAAACTCTAAGCAAGAAGATCAAACTAATGTGAATAATTACTGTAATATCTTCCTTCTACTTGTGTCCTTGAAGACGTATAGCAGGATGCAGTGAAGCAGAGCTGAGCCTTTTTCTGTCCTCAAACATACTACTCAGCAGGTTCTTAACAATCCTGTTGATTTAATTGGGGTTGTTGCTGGAGAAGGGGAACATCTAAAGGTTTTGAGGGAAAATTGGCTTTGGTTGCATTTTTAGTTGATTCTTTTCAGTTTGCTTGAAAAGCATTTACATGTTTTGTTTTTTTCAGAATATCTTGTGCGCTACATGCCACTTCCAAAAATTCTCACAGTCAACAAATGTATTGGCTAGTTACAGTCTTGTTCTTTTACATCAAAAATGCTAATTAAAGCAGGATAGGTATATCAGCTTATGTTTAAAAAGATGGCTGCATAGTTGAAAGCTGGTGGCCTTGTTAGAAAAGTATTAATGGATTTTTATTGTGGCTGATAAGCAATTTCTTGTTGGTATCATAAACTTATACTTACTGAAAATTTGACATGTGTTTTTTTGGTGGTTAAAATAAAAGACTTCAAAATTATTGCAGCATATATAACTGCTGATATAATAATTTATATAACTAGAATAGTTCTAAGTCTAGGATATTTTTGTAATGTAATTGAGTGCTTTAACAGGGGGTTAACTTAAACAAAATGCTTTTAATATCACCAAATGTATTAAAAATAAATAATGTCAGTCACATACTGTATGAGCAGGGCGTTGGTATGGTTTGTTAAGCAGCAACTTCAAAATAGCTCTTATGATATCCAACTGAATGTGAGCTCATAGTAGCAAAAGATAATGGGATCCTTAAGTGGATCGGCTGGTGGGTATAAAGTGTATTTAGTGAGGCAGCATTATTATAACAGCATCAATGAGATTATTATTGGAAGGATTCCCCATTCTAAAAAAGATGTTGACAAATTGGAAGGAGATCAGAGAAGAATTATGTGAATGATTTGAGTTTTGTCTTTTAATGGCAGTCTAAAGACTTAGCATGTATTTCATTTATACACGGGCTTATCAATAAAGAGAAATTGTCTTAATTTAACTGGCAGTATAGATTTTAGGACTGTTTCTGGTAGCACTTACAGTGTAAATAATATTCTAGAATTAATTTAAACAATTCAAATATGGGGTTCACATCCTGAAACTAAAACATACCAACATTAAACTGATATTCAGTAGGAGTTTTGGAATAAGTGCTTATGGGAGTACGCTGTAGTAAGTTAAGAGGTATTATGGTCTTAACCAAGTATACATTTATGTATGAGCAAAAAGTTTTCTTGTAGCGAAAGGTTTTTTTTAATCTGACAAAATCCTCTGCCTGGAAACTGAAATGATAAATAAATATAAACTGTAAATAAACTGTAAATAACATACAGGCTGGAATAGTTCTCCTAGAATGGTGGGTAACTCAGTGCTACCAGAATCTTTGATTAAGAACAGGATATATTTTTGAAGGACATGCCTTAGGTCTACCTGGGAAAAGAATTACTGGAAGAACAACCAACTGCAATAATGGGACTTCTCACTTTGTGAATCAGGGAGGAAGCAGGAGCAGGATTGCTTGTTTTCTGTCATAGATCAGATTTGCCAGGCAAAAGACAAAATAGATACACATAACCTATGCGATTAAATATGTATGCTTCTAATGACTTTGGAAGCAATTTGGATATTAAAGTTTGTAATCCGTCTTAGCTTCATTCTTGAGAGTGATGTAAAAATCTTACTTGCTTTCTTATTTTTCATTAACTTAATTTGCTGTATGTCATCAATCCGCAGAAGTTAGAAGGGCTACAAAATAATCCTGATTACAAAAAGAATACACTAATTACAAGATTTTGCTTTGAGGTGTTAATTAGCCTAATTATAATAGATCCGTGTTCTGAAAAGCAATGGCAATTTTTGTTCCATTTCCCTTTAATACGTATTTCTGAAGAATGACTGACTTATTTGCAGTTCGAAGAATTCAGGGCATGGATATGTGGATCATTTTTTTTCTTTTTTTTTTTTTTTTATTGTTTCCTATGTTAATTTCTTTGGACTATTGATTCCATTGGGTGCGTACCGTTTAATGGATCCAAATAAATTTTTTAGCGATCTTTGAATGTTTTATAAAATGCAATAGTATGGAAGTAGAGAGAGTTGAGCTTTCAGTGTATTTTAAACAAGACATTGATTTTCAGCCAGAGAAATTTAGAAAAGTATTGAAGTTTTGCCTTAAGCCCATGGTCTAAATTACCATATTTAGTTTCCTGTTTGGTAAATAAATTTTTAGTATCTCTTCCCACAACCTCATAAGTGGTCGGTGTTCCTGAATATTATGTGTCTGAGCAGCAAATGCTCAGATTGTGAAGAAATGTCCTCTTCTACTTGTTTCTTTCAATGGGATGATTAATATTTTCTCCTTGATATATTGAAGTTTCTCTCTTACTAGTATATTTCTGTGTACTACTATAGTCATTCGGTACTCATTGATGAGACTTCTCAAACCTTTTACTACTGTATAATGGGGCTATTAAGCATATGTAACTCATGCTTAGGGTATTCAACACAGATGTGTTCAATATTGTGCAGATGACCTTTGAAGAATGCACAAGCAATATTGCTCTGCTGAGTAGAAATTTTCCTTTTTGTAGATATCTGTTTTTAAGAATAAGTCTTTTTAAAATCCTAAATGAAGTCAGTACTAGAATTTTCATTCTCATTTAGTTTGTTGGGTCAGTGTGGAGCAAGGGACTAGTTTCTCAAATTTTCACTCTTGGCCGATTGCTAGCTCATAAATAAAAGGCTATTCAGCAAAAAAAGCATAATCATAACAAAGTAGCCCTGACACCTTATTTTATGAGAGTATTTTTCTTTAGAAATTAGTTTTGAAGATGAAAATAGATGGAATTGATTATGCATACCATTTTAAACCAAGAAATACAGCTTAATTTCAGCTTAAGAAATTGTTAGTGTGGAAGAGGATAAACCAAAAATAATTCCTCACCTGCTAAAAGTTACTGCGGGCGTGACTCTTCAGGTTGCACTCAGTCTTCTCTCCTATGCCAAATCACCTGCCGCGGCACGGGTATTTAGCATGCGTGCCTTAGCGGCGTCCTGTCCGTGTCCCTTGCTCTGGGCTGTGCCTGAGGTGGTGGATCCTGGAGCCGAAGAGCGGCGGCAGCAGCCTGGCGTAGCCCCTCGTTCTGTCATACGGCCAAGGACGCTTGGTTGTTGACCCGGGATCTTGCACAGCTTTCACATGACGTGACTCACACGATCCAACATTTGATGATTTTTTTCCACCTTTTGCCCCACCTTGAAATCTCTTGACAACATACGGTGTATTCAGCCGGTGTTTCGTTTTTCTGTTTGTTTGCTCTTTCCCCCCAAATTTTGTCCTGTCAGCATGCATTTGGGATGGAGGGGTGGGGAACGGATGAATCCTTGACTTTGTCTTCTTGACAGACCTGGTCAGGTACTTTCTCTGACTTACTAGGGAACACGTGTTGCACCAAGTCCAAGTGTAGTGTAATTCCCTTCTCCAAGCAACAATCAGATTGGGAGTCAGTCAACCTTTCAAAGTTAGTTCATGATCCTTAGGATATACAGCCATATACTGACCATTCAGATTGTGAAATCACAAGCTAGCCCTGTGCTCGTGAGCATCGTGTTACGAGACGTGCACTTTCTTGTTCTAAAACCTTATCTGCTTGTACAAATGGTTAAACTGTAAGTTTTTAGAGAAGGATTTTGGAGAAATGAGATTTTCAATAGGAATTAATTTTCCTGATTCCTTTCATTTTGCTCTATAGAAATGAAAATGTATTGTATCTGCTTATGTTAATAGTAAATTCTTTTATTAGAAGGTATTCATGTAGAAGCATAATGAATCCAGTGTACTGAATGGCTACTGAATATTGAGTTGTTTCCAGGGGATACGTATTAACCTATTCAATTTTTCCCAGCAAATTACACATATCTGCTCTCTGTAGTGCGGAACGATTAAGCTTTTACTACTCTGCTTGAAATACTTTAATTGCCAGGTAGATTTTTGCTTTTCTGAAAAGGCAATTGGCTCAAAAAATTGGGGGAAATGCATGCATGAGTCACAACATATGTATTTTTTTCTTTACTGTCTTCTACTCAGTCCATATTCTTTAAATCTGCTTCCTTCATATGTTCCACCACATAAGATCTCTTTGAATGTTTTCATAAACCTGCAATATTTATATTTTTTATTTCTTTTTAAATTGAGGGACTCAGTGCTTCCATGTATGTGCAATATGATACTGTTGACTACTGGAATGAGATGGATTAAAAAAGTTTGTGGTAGTGTTTTTATCCTTTATAGAAAAGGAAATGGGCTTTATTTGAGAGGTTCCTGTCTGACACAACTGAAGTATTTATTAGAGTAACTGAAAACATGCAGGTGTATTCTTGGTGGAGTACTGACTATGATCAGTTAGTTCATTTTATAATGTGGTCCATGGCCTGTAAGATAAGTTTTTCTTTGTGAGCCACTTATGTGAAGAATAAATTCACCATCAAATAGAGTTTCTGAAGTTTCTGGGAGTTTCTGAGTTCAACAGCATTATAGTTTGTTTGTTCAAGATGTATCTGGGTTACATCATTTGTTTCTAACCAGAAATGAATGCCACTTTACAGACATGCCTTCTCATCCAGAGCATATTTTTAATTGCATTATTGCAAGTATGAAGAATTCAGGAAAGATAATTTAATTGTGTGTGTGTTTGGACACAGACCAAGAAAGTCCAGGCTGTGAGCTGTATCTGTCCACTTTCCCATGTGGCAGACATATCTGGAGACAGAAGTTTCTACTTCCTTGCTAGCTTGCTTGGACAAGTAAGGAGTTAGGAATGTTATTTTCTGTTTTCATATGTTGGTTGGTATCTCGTTGCTGGAGGCTTTCAGTCTCTTTGTCAGGGACTTTCCTGTGTTCCCGGCTTGGTTGCCTGTGTCTCAGGTTTTCTTGGGTACGTCACATGCAGTAAAGCCAGGCAGAAAGCTGCAGTGCCATATCATGGAGAGTGAAAAGCTGGGCTTCTGTTCTCAATCAAGGTAAAATTTAGGAGCCTTAGCACTTTATCAAATGTACTTTATCATCATTCCTCAGCCGTTGTTAGTTTGGACCATTACTTGAAATTGAAAAGGCCAGACCTGGTTTTGAAGTACGCATACCTGCTAACATGGCAGGCCACAGATTTTTGTTATTAATTACCCCTGTTACACAAATATTATAAATTCTTTGGGCAGAATTATTGAAGTTGTACGTATTCCCATTACTGCCTCTCAACTTTGTTGATAGACATGTACCAGTAGCATAATAGACAGAATGGACTGATGCAGCTCAAAGCTATTTCTTTTTCTTTCTCAAAGGGCATCTTGTGAGTGCTTCTTTTTACTTATGTTTTAGTTTGTTTTGAATGTTATGTAGAACATAGTGAGAGATTTTTGTTAAAGAAAAAGGTGGGGTGGGTAGTTTGTGACGCTAATAAAATTGCAGCAGTTGTACTGGTCTTCAGGGTCTTTAGTCTCCTATACAAATAGACTTTCTTCTTGCAGTAGACAAACTGCAAGAGTGGAAATTATTATTGCAATCACCATCCTAGAGCTTTTGGAGGAGTTTAAATTGTACTGAACAGAAGTTACTAAGCACTTTGAAACTGAAGACTGAAATTTTGAGCTCAATATAGTAGTCACTGCATAATATTTTATACATCTTTAATGAGAGCTTAGTAATGTGTAAGTTCTTCACACCTCTCAACCTTTTTCATTGAACTAAAAACATTCACAAGTAAAATTGGTATAATCAAGGTATACAATTGTGTTCTCTTTTCAAGTGGTTGGCCCTGCAGCTTTCTCTTTAGACTTTGAGTATCCTCAATTAATGTGGGGTATTATGCCTTTCCTGGTTGTGGTTTTTGTGTGGGATTTTTTTGTTGGTTTGTTTGGGTTTGTTTTCTCTGTTTTGTGACCGTTTTGTTTTTACAACCCAGCAATAGCCCTGTGGGCTGGATGAGCCAGCAATGATATTGAACACCCATAGATCATTTATTTTACATCTCTCATGGAAGAGAGGAAGCCCAGATTATCAGCTTGTTCTGAGAAGTGTGATGTATAATCAAATAGTTAGAATGGTGTTTTTTTATACATACTCTTGTCAGTAGAGAAATTCTAAAACAGTTATGTCAGAGACTAAGTCAGAATAAATTAATACGCTTATATGATTCTTCCCTATTCATTAACTGTGATGCTCCTAAAGCTGATTTGCCTTGAAGCGGGATGATCCTTCAGAGGTCTTCTGTCTGCAACCTTTCCTCCAAGTCTGCTGGGAAGCAAGGGAAACAAGACTGACATTTTTGTCTCTGGGGAAGTAGATATAAGCCACCACTGATTGTAACAGGAGAGCTGCGATGGGATCTGCAGATGTCTCTGTCAATGCTCTTGTGAGCTGATGCCCATAGAAGTCCTATTAAGTAGCCAATAATTTGGTGCTTAACTCTTTTGGAAATGGGATCACGACTCCTGTGAGAAATCAAAGTGCAAGTTGCTATGAGTGGCATGGCCTCGTGTGCTGGTCAAGAGAGCTTTTTGGTCTTATGCTTCTAATAATCATCAGCTGAAGAAGGTACATGCTAATGCACTGTTCACATGTAGTTGTTAATCCATTACTCCATTAATTCCTTATTCGCTACAGTCCCTCTGCTACTTGAGACCAAGGACTTCAAGGACTGCAGCTTCCACTTTTATCTGGACTACTGTTCTCTGGTGCTCTACCTTTTATTTCTTTTCTAAAATCTTGTATAGTGTTGAGTGACTTATTAATAGGTACATTGCACAGTCACATCCAATTGAGGTTATGAACTCAGCCAATATAAAGCCATATAAAGAGAGGCCACTAGAATAGCCAATGGTCATACCCACAATATGTTTTTTGGGCATCCTTGGAAAAACAATCAAACCCTGTCATTTCTGGGTAGTATTTTCATCTTAAATCTCAATTCTGAAGAAGCATTTGGCTTTCTAAAATGTTTTAAAAAATGCAAAAACCTTGGTGCTTCTCAGGAGTCTGTATTCTGATAGTAGAGAAGTCATTTTACAGAGAGTATTTCTCCGTCCCATATTAGAATCAGGTGCAACTGCAGAGCTGCTGTGAAGGTCAAAACCTTGACCTGAAATGATTATCTGCTACTGCTTCTGCTGACCTACAGCTTGTAGCTTCCACTGGACTTTGATACCAAATGTTAAGTCGTGACAGAGAAGCCAAAGGATCTTTACGTTTAGGTAATGCAGTCCTCTCATCTCCTTGTCCTCCTGGCCTCCCCTCCAATCCTTTGCTTTTGCCAATTGCTTGCTTTTGTCCCCAGGCACCATTCTGTTCCAAAATAGCAATAAAACTTATGAACTGCATGTCAAGAAAGTGTGATTAAATACTTTTGAACTGGAAGGAAAACTACTGAAAATATTTAAGTTCTCACTCTTTATGGAATGGAAATTTAGTGAAGAGAAGCAGTTTTAGAACTTTGGAGGTGATAGTTTTAGAAGTTTAATTTCAGTTTTTAGCTTCCTATAGTAATTTTATGCAGGATTGTCTTCCTACTCCCATGTGACCAGACCATTTCTGTCTAATCCTTCAAATACTTCCCTTGGCCAAACAATTTCTGGTTATTACTTCATCAGTCTATGTCCTGTGGTAATTTCTTCTCTTTTTTCTTCCTCCCTATTCTTCCTGGTTATAATATCTGGGTACTCTAGGTTCTTTTAAAATCATTGTCTTAAAAAAATCGCTGCTCCTTTTAACCCAGAAATTCTTGTGCCTTTTTTCAGGCCACAGTCTGTGGTGGTCCGTGTTTTTCTCTGTCAAACACTTAGCAGATCCTTGCTTTTACAGTGGGTACGTCAGTAGTTCCTTAAGGCTCCCATGGTAACATCTGGTTCCTAGGTACTACTTCACTCTTCGCTCTGACACAGCTTTTGGTCTAGTGTGTTTTTATTACAGAAAAGGGCAGAAATCAGCAGGGTTGAATTTTCTGGTTTAGAATTTCCTGTTTTAGAGAAAATTATTTAGGTTAACAGCCTGTTGGGTCTGAATTCATCGGCTGGTTAATATATTGAGTTTCATAAGTCTTATTTAAGGAAGTCTCATTTATTCATTGGGCAATCAGTCATGTTACGAATGTTCTGTGTACTTGGCAGTCTGAGCTGCACATTTAATTACAAATTTTCCATTGAACTGCTGGCAAATTTTTAGGTAATGTATACTCTTTATGAGTCAATTCTGTTGCAGTGAGTCAGCTGCTCTTCTAACGTGTGTGTCTTTCACTGATGTGGCCATCAGAAAGCTGAGGCTTCAAAAGCCGCAAATTAAGAAGATATGTATTTGAACATAAAATATCCTTTTTTTATATCCTTTTCTTCCATCACACTACCCAGTACCGTGCAGAACATTATCTTCATTGATTTCCATGTCGGTGGTTGCTGTAAGCTTATATGATGTATACTTTGAGGTTATATGGTTTGCTATGTAGGTATGTGATCCTGTCGCTGTGCACTCTCTATATGAGATATTTGTCACCGAAGTATCTGAACACTCTGCAAGAAGCTTATTTAGCCAGAAAATGAATATGTATAATCAGCATGTAATTTCACAAAAGTCCAACAGGGAAGCTTATGCTGGGTTTCTGCATTTCCATTTATGCAGGTTGGAACTATCAAAAAGCTAATTGTTTCATCAAAATGTGCCTTATGCTAGATTTATTAAGTTCCACTTTTGTCCACTGAGAGTGTGTGGGCAACTCTAAGATTCATAAAGACTTTATTAACATTTATAATTACATTTTATACTACTGCATAACTTATTTTTACTTTTCATGAGATTTTTATGATGTTGCTTGTCCTTGTAAATTTATTTACTGCAATCTAAATTAAGTAAATCTCATACAAGATACTGAAGGACTTTACATAAATAACATGATCAGAGGGGTTTTTATTGAGTTTTATTCTTGTTTGACACATTTTTTTTTAAGCAACTAAATCTATATATTTCAAATGTTTTTGAGACAATACAGATCTAGGTTTAATAGATTCTGGGTTTAATAAAGATTCTATCTTGATATAAGGTGCATATATGAAAAAATACTACCATTTTATAATACATTTTCTATATGGATCAAGTCAACATGTTCTGTTGACCATATTGATCAATTCTGATTAACCACCTTAGCACTGAATATTCAATTACTTTTATGGCAAGAGTCACACATTACTCAGATATTTTTCCTATTATAGGAGACCTTTTAGAAGGGTGTTGTCCATTGTCATCATCCCCCCCAAACAAACTAAAAACGAAAAAAACGAGAAAAGTTTTACTTCATCAGATTGGTTAGTTCTGGTCCTAAATGAATTTGGAAAATATCTTTTGTGTATCCCCCCCCCGCCCCGTGTAAGACTTTATATTATATTGTATTCCCCAGCACAGTTTATGTTCTAAAATTGGTTCTACTTAGAGATGAAGTGCGTATGATAGTTCATCATTTATCAGATATTTCTCTTTGCCATATCATATTTATTCGTTTAACATACACTTTATTTTTATAAGTTTTTTTACACGGGGAAACATAAGCCAACTGATCAATTCCCATGCAAGCGGTAGCAAGCCAGTCAGCCCATCTGCAGCTGGAGGGTTGTGGATTGGGTGTACTGGGAAGGAAGTGATGGGGAGCTGGGAGAACACAACACTTTGGAGACTAAGATGCCCATGGAACAGGTGCTCACAGAACAGTCTTGTCTTACTTATTCTGAGCACTTCATCCAAAACAAAGAAACTATTTTAAGACTTATCCTCCCAAGGTAAATTTTTATGACAACAATGCTGTCCCTGAGTCTCTTACCAGACTTGTATAAAAGATTAGCATAATCTAGTTATAATGAAAATCTGACCTGCTTTTACCTTGCTTCCTAAATGGCTGATGGGGAAAAATCATTCTTAGATGAGACGGATGAGCAGTTGTCTTAGTTCTTGAAAGAACAAAAAAAGCTGACAAAAAACTAAGTGTTTGGAGAATGCCATAGGCAATTTGAAATTTTTAGAGCTCAAAAGAGAGATTGCTGTTTTGTGAGGTCTTTTTTGAGGTGCTGTGGTACTGCAAAGATGATACACCAATATGCTTTGAAATAAATTTTCTGTAAAACATTGGTGTTTGTTCCATAGGCTTTCACTAGTAGTTGCTTTTTTTCTGGAATGGTTGCCCAGCTGTGGGATACAATTATAATACATTCTCTTCATCCAAAGTTTATCAGCTAATCCAGAATCAGAATACATTGCAAGCATTACATTGTATTACTGAGTTATGCAAAAGATGCTGGTTTAAGATCTGCATTACTTAAAGCAATGATTTGTTATAGTCTGATATAGGAGAGTGAAATCTTTATTTTTTGTTATGTATGGGTGAAAAACTGAGAAGTTAGGAAAAGGTTCTGTGAGCTTTTGAATTGTTCCTGCTTATTGTTCATTTTGAGATTTCTGCAGTAGACAGATGTGGAAATCACTTGGCCACATTTTGGAAAATTTTCAAGTGGCAGTAAAAGCAAAACCAGCTATCGCCACATTCATGCTGGGCAGCCTTTTCTCCCTCTCACGCCTTCACAAATTACATGTCTGCTATGCAAGAGATGGGGACACTGAGTCTCCTCAGCAAAAGGGCTGTAGGATATTGGCAAAATAATGTGTTTTGAATAATATTGGTCTGGAAATGGTAAAACCATTGTTGATGATCCTCTTCACAAAAATGTAGTATATTATCTACATCTGGAGTGGGAAACTTGAGCAAGCGGGAAGATAGAATTTCATGCATATTTATAAGTGCTTGAAAACAGACTATTAGTAGTAGATTGTCTCAAGTCTAATACTTACTACTTATTTGTTTGTTTATGAGCTGAGAGTAATTAAAATTTCTACTTTCTAATTCTTACAAGTTTGTATTGTTAGAAATATTGTGGTGAAGAAGGTATCTTTTTCATTTACAATATAGTTTCTTATAATTCTGTTGCATGACTCTGGGATTTACTGGAAGCAATGCGCCGGTTCATTCTTACTCACTTGATTTATGAAAACAATTGAAACTCCTGCTAATTCTCCTTTAAGTACTTGTTTAATGCTAAGTACATTCTTAAGTGCCATCCTGACTACAAGTATTTCCTTGAGATGGCTTCCTGATAAGAACTGTAACTTTCAGTCCCCTGTTTCTTTTTAGCTCTTGTTTGTTATGTTCAAGTGCCAGTTAAAAAGAAGAAAAAGAGGGGGGAAAAAAAAAGGCAGGGGAAAAAAAAAAGCAGGATCCAATTCCTTTTAGCTTTAGTGGAAATCAATAGGGCTGTCCTGGATTGATTTTTGTACCTGTACTAAATGAATAGACATTTTTCTTAAGTGATACAATCTTGAATTCTTTTTAGAGTTGTGTGACAACATTTGAAATGCTTACATTAACTTTGTTGTTAACATGCGACAGCAAGTTGTCTATAAAATAAATTAAAAAAAAATTACAACTGATAAAAGTATTAACTTGTAGATTCTACAAGTATGCCTAGATTTATTTTAAATCACATATGCTTTTAGAAATTAATTCCTACAGGTAAATAAATGTAAAATCAAGTTATTCAAAGACTGTATAAATGCAAGTGCTTTTTCTTGTGAAGGAATGTTATAGATAAAAGCCTTTTGTTTGTTTGTTTATTCTATATTGTGCTAAAAGAGATATTCAAGCTTTAAAATTCTGTGTTTCTGGATGTTAGAATAAAAACTACATGGTATGACCATAACTATGCAGAGACTGCAAAAAGGTAATTAAAAAATGATGCTGCAGAAGAGGTGTTTGTTCCCTGCACATATGAGTAATGTTTTACATTACTCTTTCGGCTACTCTAACCCATCTTTGCTTTCATCACTCTCAAATGCAATAGCAGACTTGGGCAGATTTATTACCTTTTGTTAACATATGAGTGGAGTTGAATGACCTGACCCAGTTGCCAGGCAATTTTTAAACAGATTTTTCAGGTGGGACTGAATATGTTTTTTAGTATACTGGTAGCCAAGAAATAATTTTTTGGTGGCAAAAAATCTAATTGGTGCTACTGAAATTTTCTTCAAACCCTGTAACATTATAACACACTGACACAGAATTATCAGTGCTGGGAGATAGCTGCCGTGTCCAGGCAGCCCCTTTCAGAGGCAAAGTCCTGTTAAAGGCCAGCAAAAAAGACTCAAGGAGAGATGCTTTGATAAGACCCGATGCTTGTAAGGGCTGAGCTGTGGTTTGCCGTGTCACCTGTCTTCACCAGTATCCAACAGCAGATATTTATGGGAGGTTGTAAGGCTCAGCAAATGTGTAGAGATTACTGTCTTTGAACCATCGATGGGCAGGAGTCAAGACTTCCTGAGCCTCAGACGTGGGGGCAGAGAGGAGGGAGGACAACAGAGAGTTCATCAAGGTTTCACCAGCATCACAAAGGTGTGTGTGCAGGGAGGAAGATTTGCTCTCTGGTCACTCTTCGTCCTTGTTTTTTTTGTTCCAGTTCCACGGCATCTTTTCTGAGGGAGTGATTTGAATCTCAGCTAGTAGTCAGCAACACTTTTTGTTGAGTTTGTGCAAGGGTGTAAGAAACGTGGATACTTGCAATTACCTCCTGTAACAGGGACTAGACTTGAGTGAGTAAGCAGAACTTGGTGCCATGTATCTTGACTGCATTAAGACTTTTAATACTGCCTGAAATGGCATTTTAAGGAGGAAGCCATGGTTTAGGTGAAACTGCTATGAAATGAGATTTACTGCCAGGTTTCACTGTCAATATAGGTGAGTCAACCGAATGGTATTCTGATTTTTTCAGTATTTTAACTAATGCTCCAGATGATGGAATGGAGAGATGCCTACTGCCTTTGCAGAGAACACCAAGCTAGAATGGGGGCTGTAAGCATGCTGGTAGACAGAATTAGGAGTCGACATAACCTTGGCAAATTGCAGATGATAATCAGAAAATATAGAATGTAATTCAGTACAGGCAGTTAGAAAGCTCTGCACTTGGCCAGGCATAATTAACTGCATAAATACACATCAGTGCCCTGCCATAGAGGAGGCAAAAAATGGTTGTGGATCATAGCTGAGCATGTCAAGAGTGTCATGAGTTACTAAACAGGCATGCACTAAATTCAGCTGTACAAGAGTGTTGTGGTTTAAGCCCAGCCAGCAACAAAACACCATGAGGCCGCTCAGTCACTCCTCCCTACCCTGGTGGGATGAGGAGGAGAAAATATAGAGAAAAGCCCATGGGTCAAGACAAGGACAGGGAGGGATCACTCACCACTTACGGTCATGGGCAAAAACCAGACTCAACTTGGGGAAAAAACAGAATCAATTTAATTTACTACCAATCAAATCCAAACAGGATAATGAGAAGTAAAACCGAATCTTAAACTACCTTCCCCCTACTCCTTCCTCCTTCCTGGGCTCAACTCCACTCCTGTTTTTTTCCACCTCCTCCCCCTCAGTGGTGCAGGGGGAGGGGGAATGGGGGTTGGGGTCAGTGCCTCACACGTTGTCTCTGCCACTTCTTCCCCCTCAGGGGCAGGACTCTTCACTCGTCCCCTGCTCCAGGCATGGGGTCCCTCCCATGGGAGACAACTCTCTACAAACTTCTCTGGTATGGGTCCCTTTCCCGGGCTGCAGTCCTTCAGGCACAGACTGCTCCAGTGCAGGCTCTCCCATGGAGCAGCGGCCATCTTGTGGGGCATCCATCCCCCTGCTCCGGCGTGGGCTCCTCTCTCCCCGGGCTGCAGGTGGGCATCTGCTCCCCCGCTCCCTTCCACGGGCTGGGGGGGACACCCTGCTGCCTCATCGTGGGCTGCGGGGGCATCCCCTCCTGCCCCGCTCCTCCTCTCCTCCTTCTTCACTGACCTCGGTATCCGCAGAGGGCTTCCTCTCACATTCCAATCCCCCTACTCACTGCAGGTTCCCCTTCTTAAATCTGTTCTCCCAGAGGTGCTACCACCATCACTGATGGGCTCGGCCTGGGCCAGAGGCGGGTCCAGCTTGGAGCTGGGGAAGCTTCTAGCAGCTTCTCACAGGAGCCGGCCCTGCAGCCTCTCCTGCGCTGCCCAAACCCCACCACACAAACCCCAAACATTCAGAAATACACCTTCCTGAAAAATAGTCCTCCTATGCTTTTCAGCCCTGGTAGGGCTGAGCTGGTCAAGTAAGATGCAATATGATGTCCAGTTTAAGCGCCTCATTTCAGGAAAGATTTGAACAGTTACAAGGAGTCTATGTTAGAGTGATAACAAAGATCAGAAGTCTAGAAAACATGACCTTCTGTGAAAGATTGGAGAAACTGGAGCTGTTATTGTAGGGAAAGATGACTGAAGTAGAATGTAACAGTTCTCAAACAGGTGAAGAGGGAATGGGACAATTTGATCTCCATGCCTATATTGGATAGGATGAGAAATAATGGACTTTGGTTGCAAAGAGGAAGATTCCAGATAGCTATCAGAAGAAGCTTTCTCATGGTAAGCCTCGTAAAGCATTGAAATAGATTTCCCAAGGAAGTCATGCAATGGACAGTATTCAAGGTCTTTAAAAGTGGAGTAGGTACAGTTCTGCCATACCACTGTTGGGAATGGCCAAGGTAGAGCTGATTCTGGTTTGAAGTGAGAAAGCCTGGATTTTTTTTTTTACACCTTTTCCACACATATGGTGCCAGGATGATTATTTTGTTTGTTTGTTTTTCTGAATTCCTTTCCTGTTCAATCTTTGCCTTTTTGACCACCAGTGAGCAGTGGCATTCACAGCATCTCTTTCATCTGTTTTGAATAGTGATAGCTTTGTATATATCCTTGTTTTTTTCCTCACTGTGTGTACCTTTATATTTTCAGTATTGAAGTTTATCTACCACTTTATCACTAAATGCAGCAAGTGTCTTCCGTGTTTCTTTGTGGTCAGCTTTAGTTTTGATTAATTTCATTAACATAATATTGAATTTTATGCATACTGCGTCATCTGTTTCTTTTTCACTTTATTCATATATCAAACACCAGAATTGTTCTTAAAATCTCCAGTATATTCCCTATGTCTTTTGCTAAGTTTGAAGTCTGAAGTATTTCAGTTAAAAATCTCTATGGCAGGCCCAAGAGGAAGTAAGAAAACTGATGGAGACCTTTGATGATCAGAGATACTCTGCATGTAAGGTCTTGGGTCTGGGGAACTCAGCTGTTACATTTTAATTACTTTTATTATTGAGTTATATTATTCTGGGGTTTGTGAAAGGTTATGACTACAATCTGAGCAATTTCCTGAAAAAAAGGATGTGAACAAACACAAGGTATAATATTAAGATTTTTGTCATAGAGAAAGCAGGAAAGGTCACAGTGCTTTTTTTGACCTTTCTCTTGTTTCAATTCTCAAGACATTTTTCTTTAAGAAGAAAAAGATTGGCAGATTCTACTGTTCTAAGAAAGCTGTAAGATTTTTATTAAGTGGTGAGATCAGGATCAAGGACTGGGTCAAGAATAAACAACCACATGGTTTGTCCTCGCTCAGAGACTGATAATCAGAAATAACGAGCAATCAAGTTTTAACTAAATATTGTGGGAGTATTCATGGTGTTTTGCCTTTTTTCTGTGAAAATTTGCTGCTACTCTTGAGAGAGCAATTCTTTTCTCTGTATTATAAACAAACAGGGAATATGCTCCTGGAGACTCTGTGTGTGTGTGTATGTGTAGGTTTTCATTTTTCTTATTTTTAGACTGCATAGGTTCAGATCAGCACTGAGGCTTCTTATTCTGGTAACAAATTATTCCCTTCCACTTAGTCTGAAAGAGCCTAATATTCTTGGTAAGGAAGTTCTGGCTTCCCCCTCCCCTGCTGGTACTCAAGTTTGAGACTAATAAACAACCTAATGCCTTCTTAAAAATCAGGAAATTTATCAGCCAGAGATAAATCAGCAGACATTCTTCCTGTGGTAACAGGATTTTAAATGGGGACTTTATCTTTGAGTGCAAGCTGTGCCCCCGAGTCATAGCGAAGCAAAGTTGTGTTTCATTACAAAATGCTCAGGCATTAGCATCGTATGCCTAATGAATAATGTCACATATTTGGACTTCAGTATCTTCTAGCCTGTGCCGCTGTGGATCAGACCTCTGTTGCACCATGTGCTGTACAAACTCACAACAAAGCGACTGTTCATACTTTCAAGAGCTTTTTGCTCCCTTAGTCTGTGCTGCTTTCCTGTTTTGTTAGTTCTTTGTGCATCTATCTTTTAAATTCAGCACGGGGAATTTTTATAAGGCTGCTTAAGAGTGGATTGTTTGAAACAAAAGGCAAGGCTGCTACTGAACCTTCAAATTGTTTCAAAGACGTTGAAATTGAGGGGGAAAACATCCTTCAGAGCATCTGTAGTTAAATAGGAAATATTTTGGGTTTGAAAAGTTTATAGGTGTGAAGTCTTTGCTTGTGCAATCAAACATTAAAATTAATCAATTTTCCATTCATAACTGATCATATTAAAGAGATCATAAATACTTAACTACGTGAATTCATATTCTGGCCAAAAATACTTAGCAAATGTAAAGTGGATTTCTATGGTAATTTTCTAAGGTTGTCTAACTTGATGTCCTTTCTGTGACTTCAGTTTCATTTATGAAATAAAAGTGAATATTTAAGCCTCTTGAACACCTTACTTCTACCTGCATTTCCCTATGTAGGAAACCATAAGGTTATTTAGAATTAGGCTTCAAATATGGTTGTTGGTGCCAGATACTGGAAGTAGTGAAGATCTGTGTGTGAATTCTGTTTGTACAAAATCTGTCATTTAGAGGCAAATCCTGCCGCATTTAGAGGGAAGGTTTGTTGTTTGCCACTTGTTTTCATGCTATACTATCAGTTTTTATTTTATATGTAATTTAATTCTATCTTACTTACCTACTTTGTAGTCAATATTATTAAAAAAAACCCAAACCAACAAACCCCATAAAACTTTCTGTGAATTTTGATTTCCCAAACAAGCCTTTGGGGGAGAATAAACATACCAATGTCTATTCCAGTACTGAGCAGCTTCTAGCTCTTCTGAAAATCTGAATGTATTAATAGAAACTGTTTCTGTCTAATACTGGAGGATATCTCTGGATGTTAACTTGGGTTGTTTCAGTTACTTAAGAATGGAACCTTTCCTGCTGATTGTGTTTTAATTAATGAATTTCCACACTGTTTGTATTCACAGTCAGGGGTGAAAATTTTTCAGATTATTAAAACCAACAATAACAACAAACCTTGAATATGCAGAGGAATATTAGATAAGAGAGGATGACACCCAGGAAATGTAAATCTTCCTAATTATTCTTATATGGCACATTGATCTATTTATCTTCCTGAAAGGAAACATTTCCTGCTATTTAATGTGTAGAATTCCTTTCTTAATTTCATATAAATACTTCCGAGGAAGATGTTTTTCTCTTTAAACTCATCCTTCTTAATTGCTGATGTTGTCAAGATGGTTTTTAAGATGTTCATCAAGCTTTACAGAGTTTCTTGTTAGCTAACAACAGCTGAAGCAAAATTCTCCTACTCTTTCCTCATGAATGAATAATTTTATAATTCTGTTAATATATTTCTGAACATAGTCACTCTGTTGCTGACCTGTGTGATTATCTGCTGGCATCAGTGCAGCAAGATTGTTCTTGTTCCAAGTTTCTCTTGAGTTGTGGATTAGTTCTCAACAATTCAGCATAAATGAATATTTTTTTTGTTTCTGGAGATTGTGTTTTCCTACTTTAGAAACAATCTGACCAACCGGCTGAAAAAAATTATTTAGGAGGCTTGAAGCAGTTTGCATTGAAATGCAGGTTCTTTGTTTTCATGGTAAAGCATAGAGAGTTCAGGAATCTCATAATTTCTGGAGTTTCAGAGTGTGAATAGTTTTATTTGGGTGAAATATATGCACTGAGCATTCCCTTTCCTCCTTGGGAGCCCTGATTTGAGATAAGGTGAAACTGAGAATTCAAATGAAATGATGTCAGATATAGTCTAATGACCTAATTAAATCTAACCTGCATTTAGCTTTCAAAGGAATACAAGTAACTGGCATTATATAATGTAGAACTGATCAAACTTTTCAAAAGGGTATTCCACAGCATGTGTTCCATATTTTTTCTTCCAGTTCAGGTATTAAAAACAAACAAACAAAATCCCAAAACCCCAACAACATTTGTTAGGCATGTAATTTTGTATATCATACTCCCACATCTACTTCTAAAATCTCTTTCCACCTTTCTGACAGTTTGTCAACACAGTGAATCACATTTATTTGGCCTAAAATTTACTGGAAAACTAGTTCACTTAACAAAGGCCTTCAGACTTAAAAATGGGGATTTTTAATACTAAATGTTTTACTTAATAAATGGTACCAAATAAGTATAATTTGTAAGACTGGCATTTAATCTTCAATCCTTAATGCTGGTACTCAGGAATCACCTTCTAGTTAGTGCTTTATCATGAAAACTTATGTATATGGAAAAGGTTTGCACCGTTTTTTATTAGAGAACTTGAGGCCAGAAGTAGTAAGACAATGTAAAAAAACTGGAATACAAGAGCAAAGCCAGCTTGCAGTAGAACCCTGCTTGAACTTTTAAATATAGTGTTATAAAGGACAAAAAATAGAGTCTGTGTGTTGACCTGTACTATGTGTAAGAAAGTTCATTTGCTCCTCCTACGATTATTGTATTTTAAATGTCAAATTGACTGAAGAAAATTTCCTTGAAGAAGACCAAGATTTACATATTGAATGGAAAAAGTGCAAGACCATAATTTTTGATAGTGAAATCCTAAGCAGTATCTAAACATTGAAGTCATACACTCAGTCTTTGCATAAGGGCTCTTACGTCTGCTGACTAACATTATGTTATTATGTATGTGAAGCCATTTGTAGTTAGGCAAAACTATAAGGCAGAATAGACTTCATTTTAAATTCACAGTAATTGCCCATAGTGGGCTTTGCACTAGTTGAACTCAACCAGTTTGTGAATAAGACACTTTATTTGAGCCAAGCGAAAAATCCAGCATGGTTATGGTCTGCTGGTGTCGCAGGATCAGCAGCTGCAAGTCAGAGACTCTTCTTCATGATGGGCCAGTGCCATTGCCTAAAAAATAATCCCTGTTGAGGCTGCAGAGTGCAAAGCAGCCGTGCTTGTGGAAGAGGAGATTCAGCAATCGGCAACAGTTCTGGCAGCGGATCTTTCTGGTACAGATCTGGCCTCAAGTACAGTTTTATAAGAATCCAGAATAAACAGGGTTGGTTTACACTAGGCTTTTATATCTCTCTTACCCCTTCTTTTTCAAAAACCTCTGGTGACACCTCCAAAACTTCGTACATTAGCAATAAAGAAACGTTTTGGTTTTGCTCACAGGCTGACCGCATCATTCTGTCACCCTTGTGGATTACTCCTGTAAATAAAAATTTACAGAATTTGCATTGATAGATAAATTGTAGTGAAACTGATGTTCAGTGATGTAGAATTATGTTGTATAGTGATTCAACAGAAAAATTGCCTTTTGTTAGCTCCTTCCAGAATGTGTCTAGGTTAATCTAGATATTACACTATATAAATATAATTCTCTTTACATTTATAAGGCAATGTTTTCTGTAGCAACTCAGAAACATGTGCTTCAAAAAAAATAGAAGGAAAATTAGGTTTTTTGTTCCTTCCTTGATAATGGTGTTCATATCATTTACAGCAAATAGCAAAAATGAGATGTTATCTAGAAACAGTGCAGGAGATGCATTTACAGTTAAATGTAACTTTAATCAATTAACATGGTTAATAAAAAAAAAATCATTATATTTCATTGTATCTAAGAAAAAAGTACACAAACAACCCAAGTATAAATATGCTCCTTGAAACAGCAGTCAGAGTAGTACTTAGCCTAACATGCAATCTTTCAAGTGGCAGAATGGAAGAATTTTTATGTTTACTTTGACTAAATGGTTGTTCTTTTTATCCTTTGCTCTACTTTCACTCTGGTGCTTAACAAACATTTCTACTCATAGATACTAATCTTAATATTTATATTCCCAGTCTCTAGTGTCTTCTAGGTTATACTACAGGTAATATTTTTACTCATTCCCTGTGATAACTGCCTGAAACTTTACATATTGTACATTCAGATTATTTAAAAACTTTTGGTCTTTTGCGAGTCAATCATTTCTCTTTGGTTAGAGATGTACAGATTTCTACTGACTCTATGCATTGCTCTGAAAATGAAGAAATTAAACTGCATCCTTGAAGAGTATGTTGGGTGGTTTTCAACATGTCTAGTAGTGTTTGTGAAGAACTGCCATTCTCTTCTTGAGTAGTAGTTAGTGGCAGAAGAAAGTTATGTTACAGAACAGTTGTGTTCTCTTCTGTAACAGTTATGTTGGAGAATTCTGGCATTTTTAAAAGGCTTTTCATAATTAAAGAAAACAGTTAAGAGCTGCTTGTTAGGAAGCTGACTGGGGAAAGAAATATTTTTTTTTTTTTTTTTTTTTTTAATTTTTAGCAGTAATAGCCTAATAGCCTACTGAGATAATTGGTGTAAAAATGTAATATGGAATTATATTTTGTTAAGGATGACATCCATGTTAAATAGTTTATTGTTAAAAATACAGGCTGAAGTCCATATACTTTAATGTTAATTAATACACTTGTTTTTTAATAAAAAGCTTATTCTATGTGCCTTTGTTTGTGCCAGAATGAGTTGAAAACCAACTTAACGTCACTTTCTGTGTTTCAGACATAAAACCTCTTTGGCACCTGCTGTTCTGTTCTGCCAATTGCCACTTACTGCTGGGAATATATGCAGCAGATTCTTTTCTTTCACATCTCTAAGACTTCTATTGGCTGTCACTGCCAGCTGGGGTTATTTCCCCTCAAATTTGTAATTTTGTTCTTTCCTTCTCCACATGGTTAAGTTTAATCCAAAGTTATTGTTACTGCGTTACTATTGCGAAAATAGATGCTGATAGTGGTACTGGTTAAGAGACAGTGGGTTAGGAAGGACTATTTAATTTTCAGCAGGAGGGGAAAACAATCTGATCTCTACCATGGCAGGGAAAACACAAACCCAAATGCAGTTATCAGGTAGGCAGACAAATGTCTAGTAATGTGGTGATTAGAAGGGTTTCGGTACCATATGCAGCAGGATAATTAGATGTATTACTCATGGTTTTGTTGAAACAATGAAAAAATTGTTGATGTCTACTCAACTAGATCTATCTGTGGAACGTGTGGAACAGAAGTAGCTGTTAGTTCTGTGTGGGATGATGTTGCTGCTCTCTATTCTTCTGACAAAAAAAATCAAGATCAGCAGAAGGAGTACAGAGATGGTTTCTGTTCCTGGCAAATCCTGGGCAAAAGCCAGTACTTGCTTCTAATTTGACCAAAGGTGGTTTCGGGAAAGGTTCTCTTTTGCCATGTCTAGAATTCTGTCTCTGAACAAGCTATCTGAATTAGCAAGCCGTACTGCTATGGCAGGTCTTCAGTGATGAAATTCTACAATAAAATAAATTATGTTTTTGTGCCAGCATAGCACAGTACCCTTTTAATGCATGGAATAGGCTCTACTGAAAAGTAATATCCCCCCGCAGCCCAAATGGATGAGGTGGCTGTTCTCTAGTGGCAATTACACCGTATATATGACCATCAAAAGACAGCTTTGAACTTCATTTTAGTTGAATAGTAAAAAGTTGAAAGCTCAGTCAGTTGATATTAAAAAAAAAAAGAAAACAACCCACAAAAAGAAACAAAGCAACCGTTCAACAGGCTCCTTCAAGTCTCTCACACAATTTGTTTGTAATAACGCAATTGTGTTCTTCTATTTTTTAAGATAGCTTTCCTTCCTTTATTGCTGTGCAAAAGGTACACAATAGAAAGAAATTGAGTGCTTTGTCAAGGGAAAGGATCTTGACTGTAGATGAAATACAGGCTTTGCCTTCTGAGTCTCTCTACAAGGTATAGGGGATAGGTCGACTACAAAGCAGGTCAAAAACTGGCCAGACTCCTGGACTTCAAGAGTAGTGGTCAAAGATTGATGGCCATCAATTGCCAGGGCCATTCTAGTGGGCTTGGTGTCAGCCAATATTGTTTAATGTCTTGTCATTGGTTTGGGCAACGGGGTGAAATGCACCCTCAATCAGTTTCCAGACAACACCAATTTGGGAGGAAGGTTGATACGTTCAAAAGCTAGGGCTGCCACGAGGAGTATCTCAACAGGCTGAGGAAATGGGCTGGTAGAAACCTAATGAAGCTCAACAAAGGCCAGTGCAAAGTCCTGCGGTGGGATGGAGTAATCTGATGTCGTGATACGGGCTGGGGACGGGCTGTCTGGGCGCTGCTCTGCAGAAAAGCATGTGAGAGTCCTTGTGCACAACAAATCCAGAAAACGAGACTGGGGAGCGACATGGTGGGAAAGGCGGCCAAACTCATACTGAGCTGTTTTGGTGGGTTTAGCATAAGCATAAACAGAGGGTCGGGGTACGTGATTGTTCGCCACTAATCAGTAATTGTAAGACCACATCTGCGGTACCGAGTCCTGTTTGGGGCTCACGAGTAAACAAGGCATTGCTGTACTGGAACAAGTCCTCATCTTACAGCGAAGTTGGCCCTGCTTTGATGAGGGGCTTGCCTAGAGACCTCCAGAGGTCCCTTCCAGCCAAAATTAACTTACGGTGATATATATGTAACAACATGATTTTTGAATTTTACGTTGGCGAAGGAGATTTTCTACAGTGTGTGAAATGTGCAAAGTAAGCAGGCTAAAAAAGCACCATTCAGGGAATACTCTCATCTGTCTTTTTGCGTGAGAATTTATAGGTGCTTTATATTTACAATCTCTGTACTGTTTTCTTCGCTGTTCATAATGTTAGCATGACTACAATTGAATGGTAGAGGTGTGGCTATTGATGTTGTTGTGCGATTCTTTCAAGATTGCATTTTAAATTACTTCCAAACTAAAACAATCGGCAAAGTAAAATGGAAAGACTGAAACGGTAATTTCCCTCTGCCTGTGTACTTGCACCTATTCTGGAGGTTGTCATCACCATGAAATGGGTGGCTGAAAGTGTAATGTGCCAGCATCTGAAAATTCATGATCAGCAATGTTATTTTGTTGAAACTCTGTAATTCAAGTCATTCTTTCTCCAAAGTGGATACCTGAGTGTGCGCTTACTGGTTGATTAAGGGTAAAAAATAGTAGGGAAAGAAAATAAAAAGTATAATGGTCTCATCTCATCTGGAGTGTCTCAGATCATAATATTTTGTAGAGTTATGATTTCATTTAAATAAATTTGTTTTGGATAAGGATTGAAATAACAAGGTAATAATATTAGCTTTAACCTGTCCACATTTTGCCGTAAAGAAGTTTGTACAGTCTTCTTGGAAAAAAATATTTTCTTCATTTTCTTGGTAGTCATTTTAAATAATTTTCTTCATTTTCCCTAGTTGTTATTAAAAAAAGAAAAAGACTCAAAGAATAAGTTAATTTCATTATTCTTCATACTGCTGGAACTAGAACTCCCAGAAAATTAAATAATATCCATTTTGGGGGGATTTTGATTTAATCTCCTGTAAAAATAGAGCGGAAGATTGCTTGCTTCTGTTTTCTGATGTTCTTTATGTGAAAGGTTTTCATTAAAAAAAGATATATTACTTGTTACAGAGAAACTAGACTACTAACTCGCTGCATATGTCTCAAGTATTTTACTTCCTTCACTTCCAGTACTTTACATTAACTGAAACGGAAACTCCTGGGAATCTTTTTCCTTAGGTTTTTAGTGCTGTGTAAGATAGTTTTAAATGCTGTTTAGGAGAGTTCACAAACAGTAACAACAGTACCCTAGGGGGGCTGGTCTTTGAGGCCCATCAATAGCTAATGGGGGGCTCTCCCAGGAGCGCCAGCTTCTCTTCTTCGGCTAGTGGGAGCCTGGGGAGATCAGCCTGGGTGTGATAAACCTACGGTAAACTATGGTAAATGTAGCGCTACCTGCCTTGATAGTTACCTGCTATCTTAGTTTAGTATCCAGTTAAGGATTATTTAAATCTGCTTCTGTTATTTCCCCTAATACAATGTCTTAGTCATTGGGAAAAAAAACAACCCTGAAGATAGATAGATAATATTAAAGCTTCTGTTCTAGATACAATATCTATTAAGGTAGGAAATAAAAATCCTCCCCCCCCCCCCCAAACAAAACCCCCCAGAATTAGTTAGAATAAGCTGTACAACCTTACTAAGGAAATTGCCATCTCTCTTTTGCCTTTTTTTTTTAATCCTAGCCAATACAACTGTTGCCTGCTTTGTGCTTGAGTTCCTTTGAGAACTAAATCTTAAATAAAGCTGCCTTTAAGATTGTTAACTGATTTTTAAACCAAAAAGAAGCATCAAGAAAACGGTACGTTCAATATCAACTAAGAATTTCACTTTGTAAAGTATGTGTTATTTATAGCGACAAGTCTCATACAGATCCAACAGTACAACACAAAGAACAATAAACCCAGGGGTTTCACAAGTAGTGTTTTACTGTTACTCTAGTGTGGTGTGCCCTCATGTGGTTAAATGAAATATCTTCCCTGAATGAGTCAGACACCCTTTGAATTTATTGTCTATTCTACTAAAGAAGTGGGAGAAATAAAGACTATTAGCTAAATGGGAGATAGTTCGATGCTAAGTAGATTTTTGGTATTTCTTTGTTGTAGAGCTCTCAAATGATTTGGTACTCAGAGATGAGTACAAATATGCCAGCTTTCGGTTCTGATTCAACAACAGATGTGTGCATTTAGCTTGTCTTGTTTTTTGAGATTTTGAGGATCCGCTTACCAATATTTAGGACAAAGTGGTTTCATTTCTGATTGGTTAATACTGATAACTCGAAGTATGGAAACAGAAGCTTGTTTCTTGATTTTTTCCCACACAATATATAATACCAGTCATCTTTTACTTTTGATACCATTTCAGTACCACAAGACTTAATTTTATGATAATAATACATAGCTAGCTACTCTACTTATCTCACATCACGCATGTTATGTGTTTGTAAGCTTGACTATTAGTTCTGTATTCAGTTTTGGAAGGAATTAATGAAGTGTTATTTTTTATTTCTCATAATTCACGTAGATTGCTAGCAGCTTTTCTTGAGGGCTTCATATCCTTACAGCAAAGTGCATATGATAATGACTTTTCTTGTGCTTATGAAAGTAGTGTAACAGTTTTGCCCCAAATTAAAAATTGGTAAAAATGGAGAAAACCAGGAAAATGCACTCAGAGCATTGGTGACATCTACTGTTTTAATTAAGAAGGAAAACAACAGATGTCAGCAGGGGGTTTGCACTAGCAATAACTTATTAACTGTGAGAAGTTAAATAAAGTTATTGAATGAAAAATTACTTCATCCTCAATTACTGCTCAGTTGTGTCCTGGTTTTGGCTGGGATAGAGTTCGTTTTCTTCTTAGGAGCTGGTACAGTGTGTTTTGGATTTAGTGTGATAATAATGTTGATAACACACTGATATTTTAGTTTAGCAGTTGACTGGGAGCAAGCCTTTTGGAGAGTGATTTTGCGCGATTAGAAGAAACACAGTGCATTAGAAATAGAGAGTAGCATCTTAAACTTTGACTTTTATATTTTGCTTGCCTTAAAGGCATTCAGAAGAATTTTTAAAAGTCAGATTCAACAGTGGTTTTGTTGAAAACACTTTTCTCAGAGCGGTAGTAACCCATTGCGTAATTGGTCCAGTTAAACACCTGCTTAAGCTTTTCTAGCTTGGCAAAAGTTGGAATTATCAAAATTCCTAACAAGATACTAGAAACCTGTATTCACGAAGGAGATTACTTAGTTCTTAAGCGAGAGGTTTTGCAATCCTAACAGCACAGAGAGGGTATCTTGTAATTAATGTTGCTGTTTGTATTGCCAGGTCCAGGAGATGGTCCTGGTCCCAGTGGTGTTACCAGTTGACAAGTGTCCGCACCACAGTGCGACACCGCCGTAAATGGCACTAATTGGCGTTCTTTTTGTCAGGCTTTGCTCGGAGGTTGACTCACCTGTAGAAATTGAACAAGTGTTTCTGTATCTTTAGGGCTTTTCCTGGGGTCACAGTCGAGGCAAGTTGTCTGGGTGGCGTGGGGAACCTCGAGTCATGTACATGAGCAAGTGAATCCATAGGAAACTTGAGGAATATAAAGCTACTATCTTTCATGAGTGGAATATTAACATAATCTCTTTTTCCTGTTTACCAGGTAACTCCTTATATGATGCAGTTACAAGAAAAGAAGCTGGAATTCATGTTGGCCTTCTAATAGCATCACAGTAGTTTAGTGCCAATTTACAGCAGAACTTCATTACAAAAGGAGAATTAAAAAAATTTTTGCTTCTAATTTACTACAAATTAGAGGCAAAATATATTAGGGGAGACATTTTATTAGCTTACCTTACATTGATTCTTGTTTCAGTTGTGGGAGAGTCAGTGAAAACATATTGCTGGTTGTATGTTTTGTATAAAAGATAATTTTTCAGGAAGATTTATAGGAGAAGTGTGATGGGGGGAGGTTTTTTTTTCTTTCTTCTTTTTGTTAACAGAACAAGTAGTAGGACATTCCACAGAGAATTAATACTTGCTGAAGAACTTTAAAATACTTGCTGAAGAACTTTAAAAGTGCCTTATATAATACTCATTCACATTGGCTAGGATATAAGCCTCTTCCCATGGTGTGAACACTGATAAGAAGAATATAAATTAACAGTAACGGTGTTGCTATCTCTAAATTACATCCTAAAGGTACATCATGTAGACAGAATAGAAATATGCAAATTTGTTCAGGAATTTGTATTTGGCAGCGGAAAAGTGAATCAGAGCAGCTAGCTGTCCTCAAGCTAGATTGGATTAAAATATACTGGCTCTAATCAGTATTGCCTGAGTTATCTATGTACTTTGCATCCAAAAGGTAGGTGTGTCACTGGCATTTTTTAACATCCTAGCTAATAATTTATACATTAGAGAGAATAGTCTGCTTATTTATTAATTCTTCTAACCAGCAGGTGTTTGCAAACACTGACGGGAGCTGGAAGGAGTGCATAAAGATTGGGTTAAAACAGTGGAATTCATTGTGGATAGTGAAAGTTATATTTGCCGATGAATATTCAAATATCTATATATAATAGAAAAAGAATTTCAGTTTTATGAATTAGGTAGACAGCTGGTACTAATTGTGCAGAGATAATTACAAGAGTTAATTATGTAAGCTGTTATGATTTATGGGCTAAGGGCAGTAGCAAATTACTTAAGTTGATAGAGAAAATTGAAGAATGATTATTATCAAAAAAAGGACTTATATTAGGGACTGAATCGTGCTCAGTAGAACATCTGTGTTCACAATTATGTTGGTGTAATAAGGAAAAAACCCCAGCTTTTTACATAGTACTAGAGAATAAGAGCAAATATGGACCCCCCCCCCCCCAAGTTAGCTGCTTCTCTGTTTTGTACGTGAATGGAGAATAAGTAGTTGTTGAAAGTATTTTCTACTGTATTTTGCTCACTAACATCTTGTAGTTGGATTAGGATTACCTAATGAGCTACCGCTGAGAGCTGTATCATAAAGTAAGTTTATGGTGTGCAGAGTTGGGAATATATAAAGCAAAGTCCCATGTGTTTTTGCTCTTTCTGGATGGTCAAAGTAAAGAAGGACACGAACACGGTGTTCAGGTCTGTTCTCTACTCCATTTTGAGCAAGGAATTGAATCTGATCTTCCTACAGCCATGCCAGTGCTTTAACCCATAATGCAATCTGCTTCTCTCCCAAAGTATTTTGAAAGGTCTCTGTTTCATCCTGCTGCCAAAAGAAACAAAAAAAGAAAACCTAGCCCTGCGACAGTTTGGAAAATGAAGTTCTTGTTTTCCAGACGGTTGTAGCGATTTTTTTCTTTGATGAAACAAACTTCTTTCGGAAACAGGAGGATTTTAAAAAACAAGGCTCAAGGGGATACCATTAGTATAACCAGTGAGGCAATGAGATAGTGCATCCAAGTGGAAGGTTAGCCTTATATCTAGAAGCAAAAGGGACACTAAAATGTCAGGGCTGTCTTTTCTCAGGTCATTAAGTGTTTCCAGCAGCTTGGTGATATATGAGTGTATGAGAAGAGAGGAATAGCTCGTAGCTGTTCACATTCAAAAAATGCTACTGGGAAGAACAAGTAATGTTTACTTGAAAATAGATGCGACGTAGGAGAGAATAGTGCATTTTTTTTCAAATAATTAATGATCTTTCAGAGAAACTCTTTTACATTGATTTCACCAGTCACAACCAAACCAAAGTATTTGTGTGAATGGTTTTCATAATGTACATGTTTACATAGCCACGTTTCATTTACCTGCTTTGGTTTATTAAAAACAATCAAACAGGTAAACGCTGTCCATACTCTGAAAAACTCCAACTGCCTCTGTCATTGATAGTTAAAAATCGTAGAAAGTTTTGAGTTGCAAGAGACCTTAAAGATCATCTAGTCCAACGCCCCGGCCATGGGCAGGGACACTTTCCACTAGACCAGGTTGCTCAAAGCCCCATCCAACCTGGCCTTCATCACTTCCAGGGATGGGGCAGCCACAACCTCTCTGGGCAACCTGCTCCAGTGTCTCACCACCCTCATGGTAAAGAATTTCTTTGTAATGTCTAATCTAAATCTATTCTCTTTCAGTTTAAAACCATTACCCCTTGTCCTATCACTACGCTCCCTGATGAAGAGTCCCTCCCCATCTTTCCTGTCAGCCCCCTTTAGGTACTGGCAGGCTGCTGTAAGGTCTCCCCGGAGCCTTCTATTCTCCAGGCTGAACAACCCCAACTCTCTCAGCCTGTCCTCATAGGAGAGGTGCTCCAGCCCTCTGATCATCTTCATGGCCTCCTCTAGACTCGCTCCAACAGGTCCATGTCCTTCTTATGTTGGGGGCCCCAGATCTGGAGGCAGTACTGCAGGTGGGGTCCCACCAGAGCAGAACAGAGTAGAATCACCTCCCCCAACCTGCCGGCCGCGCTTTTGATGCAACCCAGGATACGACTGGCTTTGTAGGTTGTAAGCGCACGTTGCTGGCTCATATCGAATTTTTCACCCACCAGTGTCCCCAGGTCCGTCTCCACAGGGCTGCTCCCAATCCTTTTATCACCCAGTCTGTACTGAAAAAGTAATAACAAGGCCTCAGTCCTACATGAGGATAAACCACAAAGATTAGTAGTGCAATAATAAAAAAAAAAGCACGTCAATATCATCCTCAAAAATTGTCCATATAAGTAGATTTTGTAATATGGTTATGGAAAATTTTGAGTAACTAAGGCAATTCAGGCAGATGTGGAGGAAGGAGAAGGGGGAAGTTTAAATTTCTTAAACTTTTGGCCCATGAATTTCAGAAATCTGTAGGGAAGACAGTTTAATTCACAGGGCCAGGAATGTTTTTCTATGAGCTGTAGCTGCTGACTGCAGATTAATTTGATGAGTATGTGATCTAGCTCTATCCCCTTTCACTTCTGGCATCCCTGCCCGCACATGACCTCTGCAACAGGGAAATTCATGCTAATAGAATTTTCTACTTTTAGCAAAGACATCCTCACCTTTCTTTTGTGCTACTGGAGCTGTGTAAGGAAGACTTAATTCGAGATGGGACTGAACTATTAATTAGTGAAGTTCTGTTTTTCCAACAGAGATCTGTGCAAGAACTGTGTGAAGCTTCTTTAATAAAATGAGAGAGCAAGGTTCCCTAGTGTGATCACAAAGCTAGGATCATTATAGGGTTGCCAAATGAGCTTATGGTAATTATCAAGTGATATATTTGATAATTGTACAGAATTTTGGGTGAGGTCTGCATTAATTAGTAACAGAAGCTGATAGAGACATTCTTTCCTTTGTATCAGCATAGGTGGGATAAGATATTTAAAATAAACCAGTTAGCTTTAAAGCCCTGCCAGAAAACTGAGCTATGTTCTTGTCTTTTTCCTTTTTTTTTTTTTTTTTTTTTTTTTTTTTTTTTTTTTAACACGAATGCAGTTAAAATCTTCTGGGCAGACACTTATGAAAAGCCCAAGCATAGTGTTAATAAGATAACAGGTTATTACTTTTTTTTTTTTTTTAATAATGCAATTTATATTAGGTTATAGGTTGATATATGCCTTCTTTAAAAGGGGAAAGTAGCTAGTATGCCATGGGTTTTTCTGTCACTGGTATAAGAAGTCTTCCTCCCCCCTTCCCCTCTCCCAATACATCTGATTTTTCCGAATGGTGCTTCTAATTTTGGAAGAGACTGCTTGCTTAGCATTTCAAACTGGTAATTTAATGTAATTTAAAAGAAGCTGACACAGGGTGGGCAAGATTGCAAGATTCCAGTTTTTATGAGTGGTTTTCTTCATGTAAGGGCTGTGTATTATGCAGAACCCAACCTGTTAGTGCAACGACTGGAATCCAGAACTGCCCTTTCCCAAGTGAATGTTTTAACCCCACATTGAGAATGATTCCTCTCCTTGCTTACTGCCTTTCCATCATGTGAGTCTTCTATCTCTTGCTGCATGATGGTCCAACTTCATTTAGAGAGAAGAAAACCCCACCATTCCAGTTAGCATACAGTTCATTGATTACAATACTTCCTTGGGAAGTGGGAGATGTCCATTGCATCACGAGGGTCCAAACTTCTACCTTCCTTCGCTCTTTTTATTAGGCCATCATATTAAAGTTTACAGACTATTTTAGGGGACCTTGAATCAAATCTGCTTCATAAATGAAAATCATTGTACTTGTACAAATCACTGCATGAGTTTTTCCTTATATTCGGTTTGAAGGTCTCTTGTTTCAACTTGTGCCTGTCTTTCTTGTATTGGAAGCCCCAAAACTGGACACGATATTCAAGGTGTGCCAGGGCACACTGCTGACAGCTTGCTCTCTGTGAAGGTCCCTCAGTTCCCTTGAAGGAGATTTTCTCCCCTATCTTATTGCCACGGGTTCCTCCTTACCGGTGCAGTGTCCTTGTTAGATTTTATAGGGTTCCATTGAGCGGCAGCCCTGCCCTGAAGCGTTATCGACTGGTCCCCCCAATCTGTCATCCGCAACTTGATGAGAGTGCACTCTGCTGCTGGTGCCAGGTCATATGGAGATTAAGTCATCTAAAAAATAACTGCAGAGGAACACAAGACATATTCTAAAATTCTTTCGGTAGTAAAGTAGGTCCATGACAGTTTTCACTGACTCAATGCATAAGGAGGATGACCGTGAATGTTCATGGAATAAAGTGCTCAGCTTTCTAGGCACAGAAGTAGCGATTACAGTGGGGATTTCTAGCTCATGGTACAAGACTAGGAAATTTTGTCATGTTCTTTGGAAAGCATTTACATTTTGGAAAGAGTGTATACACTCTTTGTGTCTGCTCTCAATGCTTTCTTTACTATATATGTCACTTCAGCATCCTGAGACTTTCTTATTCACTCAGAAATTGTAGTTTTAAAAACTTGCAAGTTTCTAGACTTTTTGCTATTCTCATAAGTTTGCATGTTCTAGTTTTGATATGCCAATTAATTTTTGAAACTATACCTTGAGAGTAGTCCATGTTGGGCTGCATTGTTCTGTTTATGTTTACTGCTATACTTGCAGTCATTGATAAATTCAGAATGTGGAGTTTTTTTGGAAGGACATGTATTTATATGTGCAAATTATAATATGCGGGAGAGATTTCAATTTATACTTTTGTTAAAAGTAGCTGAAAGGTGCATATGCTAAATTAAATCTGGGTGCAGTGTGTGTTTTCTTTTCCTTTTATTAAGGAAACTAACCTCCAGTGTTTGCTTCTAGACTCTTTCTGAAATGAATGAATAGTATTATTTTGATCAAATTAGTTTGGGACCCTGATTCAGCAAAATAATTAGTTTCATCTACTAAGTTCATTTAAGTGGACGTGATATTGAATAATTTTCCAAGTGGATTGAAGTGTCTGGAGTAGAGTAATGAAATTAAATCATAGGTAGGAGACATGATATGTACAAGGTCAGAGACTTGAGTGAGAGTGCTGGGACTAGAATAGATGTTTTCTCATCTGCAGGACATGTTACAGCAGGAGATGTTAAGATGTTCCAGTGGTGTGCACTGAAGGTTATATTGCTCTTCCTTTTCTTTGTAATTTCTATTAAGAAATACCTTTTCATTAATCTACATCAGCCTTTTGTTTGACCTTGGAGTCTTTTTTTTTTTTCTTCTGAAGAAATTTTTCTTCACAGAAAAAAGATTTTAGATTTATCTTAAAGTTCCAAACATTTAAGTTGATTATTATTATTGTTTTTAATATTAATGTGAAAAATCTAACTGTTCCTGCTGGTGTTTTCCTAACCTAGAGTGTAAGAGAAAAAGACAATTGTCCTGTTATCAGTCATTTTAATTATTTAAGTGGATTCTGTCAAAAAAATCAGGAACTACAATGTCTCCATTTGCCTTTAAATCTGTTTTAAATATTTAGAAACAAAAAAGCAAGCTACTAGGGTTTCATATGAGCCCATGAATATTTCCAGATAGGAGTGTCCCCAGTATGGCCTAATTATTGTACTAATCTTAGATTGCAGAACTAAATTAAAAATATCTACAGGCCAGGAAAAGAAAACTATTTCAAGAATAGTAACCAGCGTAGTTACGAGACACATTCATTCACTTTCTTCTTATTGTATTCCATGGAATTTAAATATATATAAAACTGATCTGAGAGTCCAGTTACACTCAAGATTTGTCCTTCATGTTTTTGTGAATGATCTTACCTGTGGGTGCCAGGTCACCTCTTTATAAGCAAAATAAAATAAAATAAAAAATTCCTAGCATCTGAATGCTGTTGTTTAGGTAGTAGGGAGATGTTACTATTCATGTATTTCATGTTTGTATATCTCCATTGTTTAAAATTTATAAGCCTTTGCTTCATATTTACAAATCATTGAGGTACATTGGTAAACAATGTCTCTAGCACCATTTGTGAATTTGTGCTCTCTTGCTGGCATGTCTTATATGATTTCATGATTAGATTTGAAGCTGAGCTTTTGACATGGTAGAGACTTTTAAATTTTTTTACTGGTTTTTTTTATGCTAGGAAAAAAAACAACATTAAAAAAAAAAAGCAGCAGCAAAACTTTTATGAGGGAATGGGGATCAAGAGGAGTACACCAGCATTTCCTTTTGAAAAAGATGATTTACTTTGGAGATGCTGTTTTCTACATGTCTGTTATAAGAAGTGATAGCAAAAGTCTCCGTCTTCTGTGGCAATTAGGAATTTCCTACGCGTTGTGCTACTTCTGGGCTTGTAGCAGCTCAGTGCATTAGCAACGATTTTATGCCAGCGCTGGTTCCTCTTGATCTCTAGGATCTGCCACAGACTCTGACAGAGATTCTTTACTGAGAATATTCTGAGCACTGATAGATACACATGGAGCTTTAAGTGGTTTTTCTGTATTCCTGCATATTACTCCAGCGTACGACGAAGCAATTGTCCTATGTTAAAAAAGCATTAAAAAAAAGTTATGAAATACTTTAATTTATCCTGATTTCTATATATTTTGGGAAGTTCTGATAAACTTTCCTTGTTGTTTTACGGTGGTTCAGAATTGTTTGCTTTTCTGTAGGTGTCCATAATTAGATACCAATGTGCTAGGAAGAGCACTATTTAAAGCTGAAACAAGTATGTGCTGTGAGCATACTTTCTTTAAAGACAAACCACTCTCAGCTTTCTTCCTTTCCCCAAAAAGGGTTCCTTTATCTTTTTTAAATGGATACACATTTTTTTTTTGTCTATTTCTGTTGTAAAAGTATACTATTAAGTTATTTTGAAAACTCCTTAATTTTATTACAGCTATAGAGAAAAAGCTCCCAATATAGAGGCCAAAATAGATCAATATTTATTTCTCATTTCTTGATTTAATTGCACCTGTGGTGTGCCCTTGCAGCCACCTCAGAGCTTGCTGCATGAGGTGCCCATCTCCTAACTAGTCCCTTTTTGGGAACTCAGCAAAGCACTCTCCGTAGTCTGGGTTAAAGACTCCTGCACTTCACTCTGAGTGTGTAAGAAAATGTGAATTTTGTGTTTGTCTTTATGCTTCCTTGAAAAAAAAAACCAAACAGTGATAACTGATGACCAGCCAGCTCCCATTAAACTAAACTCACATAATTAAAATCAATGTATTTTCAACCAATTACTATTTTTCCTTTGCATGTTACATGCTTACCTCATTCAAGAAATGGATTTTTGCAGGACTTACCTCATACTTAGTTTAGGAGTTTTAGGAGGAAGGCCTCTCTTGTCACTCAATCTGTAAATTAAATCAGGATATTTATTTTTCTATCTCAGTGCGTTTTATTTAAAATTGCCTGGAGATAATTGTTGTGTTATGAGGGCTGTATGTAAAACGGTTTGTTAGTTCTGCTGAGACTATTGTTGCAGTAGTAAATCCAACACGTAGAAACATTTTGGTAAAGAACACACCCACAGACACACTCACTCTATATCTATCTAATTACATATTTATATATACCACCAAAAGATTTTGGAGATTATCATGGTAAAATATTTATTTAGGATTTATTTCACTTAATTTAGCAATCTAATGTGTATTTATTTGCTTGTTCTCAGTCTGATTTTCTAGGTTCCCTTTCTTGTCAATGATGTCTTATTGACTGTACCTAGGCACAAATTTATTGTATTCTACAACAGCTGTGGTCTCTGTTCCCATTCATCGACTGCATTAGTTCAGTACTTCTAGGTGATCTGACAATAGATGTAACTTATTTGTAGGTAAAATTAGCTGAAAAGAATCCACCTGATAGTTGAATCATGCACAGAAGGAGCAGACTTGCAGACTTAGAATCCAGTAGCAGTGATTTTGATGATTTTTAATGGGAAACTAAAATTTTAAGGTACCAAAAGAAGTCTGCAATCCATCTAATTTCCATGTCTTCACAGGATTTCAGCAGTTCTTGTGCCAGCTACAACTTCTGTGTGTTTGTGCTATTTCGAGCAATTTTTTTTAGCTATTGACCCCTGTATCTGCCTAATAGAGAGATCTATGAAATAATCTGATTTGACTTAATTTATTGACCACCTTTTCTTTACTTCCGATCTTTTTCTTCTCCCTACTATCTGAACTATTCTGGCAGTCTAGTTCTGGTTTGTTTCATAAGTCCAAATAATTAAGATCAAATTCCAACATTATTCTCTTCATCTTCGGGTCTCCTATGTGAATTTCATCATGTGCTTAACCAATTTTATTGCTTGCTGTATGTGAAAGCTTTTCTTAGTCATCCTTATGATGTGCTGGACAAATTCATTCCATTTGCTAAACCTAAGTTAGGTTACGGAGGTAGCCTAGTTTCTTTATTTATGAAAGTCTAAAATCCTCTAAATAGACAATGATCAACCACAAAAGGATCTTCAGAAAATGTCATGAAGAATAATTGCAAGGGAAAACTAATAAAGAAAATATTATTTCTAAATATAAATAGTGGAAAAAAACAGATGATGGAAGAATATTACATTCCTGTAGCCAGGCAGACTCCTTCCTGAAAGAAGGCTCTAGAATATATTGGTTTTTTCACCCAATACATCCATGCATACGAGTATGGTGTTTTCAAGCCCTGATAATATATTTTTTTTCCTTTTTAAATTTTTTTTTCTTGTATAGTTTTTAGATGTGATTGAAAAAAAAGAAACCTAGCTCAAAGAGCAAAAAACCACTGCACAAACAGCATGACACAAGGCTTTTTAGTCACAGCTGTACCAACCACCTTGTCATGCTTCTTGTAATGGGGTGGGATGACTGTGAATTTTTACAGTTTGTTTTAAAATCTTTTGCTTTGTAGTGCACTGGCTTTATTGCAAAGGTTTTTATTTTCTTACAGTGAATTTCTGGGTTAGCACACCAATACATCACTTAGCTGCCCTGGTTTGTATCCTGGTTAGGGTGAATTGCATCCCTGAGCGTTATGGATCCATGGCTCTTTTTTCATGTGTTTAACACCTGATGATATCTGATTCAGTACTCTTGTTTTACAGAAAGGCAGCCTTTTACTGGTAGAGTGATACCAGATTTTTTTTGGTCCAGCAAAAAGCTGTGGTATGCACTGTGCTGTATTGTTAAGCTCTGTGGTTAAAGTTTCTAATCAGTTTATCGACAGCTCAATAAAGAATTCCTTTAGGAGATTCTACAAACATGGAAGCAGATTTTCTTTCTTTTTCAGTACTGGGGAGAAAGGGAGATCATTTCACTATCTGCCATTGTCTTATGCCAATATGTTATAAATATACTGGAGCAATACTAAACTGAATAGTTTTAACCTGTATAATCTTTGCAGCAGGAGCTATTCATTCCTTCATGTCTGGGAAACAGCCACAATGTTTCTGTCACCACTTGAATGTAACTGACAGTATTTATCTCAAGGGGCAATTGCTTTTTGAATGGTTTCTGACCCACATGTGTTAGGTTTTCATTTTATCGGCTTATTAATTTTTTTTAAATGAAAAACAGTGACAAAAATGATGCTTTAGCACCAGTGCCCTTCCATACCTGTTTCTTATCTTTTTCTCCTTCACTGCTTGACTGTGATTTGCTTAGCCCAGACTAAATTGAGGTTAAAAGGAAAAACCTCTTCTGAGGTATGTGCCGCCATGCTTTGCATTTTAACTTTAAATTTTATTTATTCAATACATGTGACCATTACATCATTTCAAGGGTAAAGAAAATAGCGGGGGTATTGAATTAGATGGCCATCTATTGTGCTGTTAATACTTGAAGAATCGCGTTCAAACTGACAAAAACTTGTTTTTCTTTCCCAAAGGTAACAACGCTTGTTAACACAAGCAATAAGGGACCATCTGGCAAAAAGAAAGGGCGCTCTAAGAAGGCTCATGTGTTGGCTGCTTCAGTAGAGCAGGCCACTCAAAACTTCTTAGAAAAAGGAGACCAAATTGCTAAAGAGAGCCAGGATCTCAAGGAGGAATTGGTTGCTGCTGTAGAGGATGTACGCAAACAAGGTAGGGGGAACGAAATGCTTAACGGGGTAACGGCTTTATTTGATGCTTTTCAAGATTTCTTCTGAAACAAGTGTATCAGCTGCTCTGATAATGTAATTAAAACTATGTCCTGTATTACAGGACATCTGTAATATGGCATATAAGTATTAAAATAGCTATACATTCTTGAATGGCAATGAGTAAAAAAAATGTTCTAACTTTGGTAAAAAAGTGTGTGGGTTTTTTTTTTTTTTCTTTTAGCTGTTCTGTCACAAAATAGTGAACTCAAATATTACTTAGCAGCCATGCTGCCTGGTGCCAAAGCTTATTGGTTAAGTTTCAATTTCCTTTTTATTCTCCTGTGTAACAAAATGGCATGATTTTTCACTTTGATAAATTTGAGCAGTGGTTTAAAGCCTATGGATGCAAATGTAGATTTAGGATTATGGTGCACACGTTTCTGAACAATCTAACAATTATCAACCAAATAGTACAGCAACACAGAATTACTTGTGGTTTCAAGTATACTTTGAAATATATACAAAGATTATCATGTCTAAAAAGATACAGGTAATATCAATATTAAAACATTTTTTTCTTGGGTGTTGGTGATAATAAGATAAATGTCAACATTGGTTTGCATACTGCATAGTTTAAACTGCAAGTTTTGATACACGCAATGTTACAAAAAATTGCCTAGTTGGGCATGGGACTCAGGCGTGGGATAATAACATTTTCTTTACTGTCAGAAATAATCCTGGTTTTGCACAATTTAATATTTCAAGTTTAAATAGGTATTATAAGAAAACTGCTTTCAAATAAGGCTTTGAAATTTTAATAATATCGTGGATATCCATGACATCATGGATTTCATCTGACAATTTTCCTTCAAAAGGTAAAGTGTATATCAGATGCTTTCAAATTTGCATGTGTGGTAGGGGAAAAATATGTTTTCAATATATGCCCATAATAAAACTTTTCCGTTTTTATTGACTTTGATTGTAGTTATCTTTATTGCAGCAGAATTAAGTACCTTTCCGGTTTTTTTCCATTGTAAATCCTATAATCTGAAGATACCATCTGCCAGGATCATCAGTCTTAGGTTTTAGAACAAGAGTGACAGATCTCCAACTGAGATTTCAAAAGGAGTCTAAAGCATTTAGGTATAAAATACTTATTTTCAGTAAGTTAGTCCCCCAGCACTCATAATGGTGTTTTTTTCAGTTCATGAAAATTGGACTCAAATGATTGCATGAACAGGCAATGTTAAAATCCTGTATACGTATACACTGATTAGTGAATATTCCAGTCTCTTCTATCCTTAGGCTATTTCTTCCTCCTATCCACTGTATGTATATTTGGTTTCACTGTTTTCCTGTTCCTCTGTGTTTTGGGTTTTTTTAGATATTCAGCTGCCAGTACATCAGAATAAGTCAAGTATTTGCTGTATACTCTATGTACAGTGTTATGCCAGTATTCTCGTGGTTTGGGGTTGGGGGTGGGTTTTTTGTTTTTTTGGGTGGGTTGTTGTTGTTGGGGTTTTGGGCTATTTTTTTAGAATTTTGATGCTGATACCTGGTTGTTCTGGCATGCAGTTTCATTTGTCAACTACTTCAGTTTCCCGTTGCTTACTTTACTTCTTTTGTGTTATGTCAAATTCTAGTACGATGTCTTCAGCACTGACGCGAGTGCCCTTGTTCCCTCTGAATTTATAGCTCTTCCCCTTTGAGGCTGCGAGGCTGACTCAGTTTTGCTAGCTTTTCCCAAGGAGCCTTCTACTGAGTTAGAGTCATCAACCTAAACTGTTTCACGCTCTCTGATCTAGGCAAATATACCATGTTTATTAGCATGATATCAGAGCTTCTTATTATCTTTACCATTAGAGCTTTGTATTAGTCAACAGTGATTTCTTTGTAGATCTTTGTGTTGTAAAGCTAGAGGTATCTGAGAGGATTTGCTTTGGAGAGTTTTGATTTCCTTCTTGACTGAATTTCTGACTTTTTAATTGATAATAAGCCTTTTATTCTTCTTTTTTTTTTTTAATCTGTATTAAAAAAAAAAACCAACAAAAAACGATGCAGGAAGCAGAGAGGAGAAAAGATCTTAAACAGCATTACGCAGAATAATACAGGCATTCATCTTTTGCCAACACTGCAGGCTAGAAAAAAGTCTGTCAGAAAAGTGGAGCACCTTTTTTGGGTCTGTACTACATGAGTTCATAATTAGGAGAGCAGGAGACACCAAACACCATGATTAGCACACACAAGCCGCATAAACTAGACCAGCCTTGGTGCAATGTGAAATGATATGTTTAGCTCAGTGACATAAAGAGCTGGATTAATGAACTGAGGCTGTGTTTTGCCAGAGTATTGCTAGTTGATTTTCTGGCAAAATTCCAGCTCGGATAATTACACCGTCAACCAAAAAATGTCTCCTGCAGTTACAGCTGGCTCTGATGTGCTCCTCATTTCCTGCCCTATATTGCTGTATACTGTTATATACTATTATAGACAGTTGTTGAAATTCATCCTGGAGAGAGTTGCTTTCCATTGGTAGGTACGAAAAGAATGTACTGTATCGTTTGCAAAATACTTTGGAATTAATGTGAATGCAAAGAATATATAGCTTTAAGATGCTTGTTACTTTAATAATGTGGAAGGGTAAATTATATTTGGATAGCTGTACAAAACTCTGCTGATCAACAGTTTTGATTTACAAAGTTGAGTTCTAAAAAAAAAAAAAAAGTAAGAAGATAGATTTTTAATGTGGGTTGTTTTTTTCCACACACAATTTTATGGAAAGGAGTAAATATTTTATGCGTAAGTCTCATAACTGTGTATGTATGTGTGCATATGTATGTATCCTGTAGTAATTCCATAATAGGAATACTTTGGCCTTATAGTTCAAACCCATCTTAGTGAAAGTATCCAATTGCTATGCCATTGAATACATTCCTGTATGGGTATTTATTGCCCTGCTTTTAGAATTGTGTAAAAGACCTCCCAGATGGGGGACAAATGAGACCTAGGAAATGCTGGTGTTTGTCGTTCATGTCATCTCACATTAGAGGCGAGGGAAAGCAGACAGTCTTCTGCATATTGAAGTTTTGGGAGGAGTGAGAGTTTTGTATATTGTTTTGATTACAATAACCCTAAGCCTTCAAAATACAAAGCTTGAGAAATGCAGGGTGGTGAAGAAGAACTCAGAAATAAGAAATACATTGTGAGGAGGGGAACAGATGCATATGTTCTCATAGCATAGGTGTCTAAATGAAACTGGTCTCTTATTGATCATTACAGAAGGAAATTCCCTGTGGAGGAGACATTCAGGTTGTGATTCACACAAAAATCTACAAAGAACTGCTGGTCCATTGGGCTCAGATCTGTTAAATTTATTAAAAAACTGTCTAGGGTGCCAAGGAAAGCAAGACAAAGAAATAGCTTATATCTATGTAAATTTATTCTATCTATTGAATGACTTCAGCAACATCTATCTTGTAGGTATGTGCTCAGTGACTGCCTTATTCTAATACAATTTTCCTAGAAGTTTTCTAGTATATAGCTAAAACTTCCATTAAAAACATGATTTAGTCTAGCAGCTGGTTGTTGTGTTTTAAATTTTTGCTTTTCAAGCAGGGTAGATACAACTTCACACCATCGTCTGAAATTTATACTTAAATCAAGGGACAGAAAATAGCTGTTGATGGTTTTCGTGTTTGAAGACATTGTAAACTTGAGGTAGACTTAATTTTTTGTTCATGCAGATTTATCCACGTTGTATAAAAAGAATATAAGCCATGTACTCCATGACTGCTAGTAAGCTTGAAAGTATGTATCAACATCTGACACACAAAAGTGACTTTAACTTTCTTGGTTACTTTTCTTCTCTGTGATGGAACATACTAAAAAGTAATATTTTTAATGCTTTAATGCTTTTAGCTACCTAGTTTTTAAAACTTTCTAAATGAAGGTTTTAAACTAAACCCTGTGAAAGGTTATCTTCCTTACTGTTCCCTCGTGGAGAAAAGCAGGGAATCTGCACATCTCAGGTGGTGGGAGCAAACTCCAAAATATACGTACACGAGATGCTGGTTGCTTTTATAATAATTTATAATGCTATTTAAGCTCTTCTGATTTCAGTGACTGCAGTATGACATGGAGAGAGACAGATTCTGTCCTGATAGTTGTAACGTCATGTACACTGTCACTTGCAACTGTCTCAGTTTGTGTTCCCAGAGACTGCCAAGCTCTTAGCCAAACACACATCATTCTTTGGGTCTTAAAACAGTACCCCAGTTCAGCTGGCAATTTGTATTTTAGGAGACCTTTCCTGATTGTACAATTTTTTTTCAGTTACACCTTGTTAGACCAACAGTTCTTTCCTAAAACCCAGTCCTCGCAGAGCCATGTTAGCCCACGTCTTTAAGACTTGCTGCCTGGAGGTCTTGACTTTCCCAACTGAAGCAGAAAATCCCTGCTTGGATTTTGCCTTCCTTAAAACTTTTCCACTCTCTTTAGATTTTTGTTTTCTGCCCTCTAATCCAATCAGTTTTCTTTTTTAAATGCATTAAAAAACTGCAGCCATCTCTGTTTCCCAAGGAGTCTGTGCTGCTCTCCTCTATACTCCTCCTCTGTTTCCCTCTCCTTGTCTTTGCTACCTTCATGTGGTCATACACTTATTTTGTCTTCTTTGCAATTCAGGGTCTGAAATTTCCCCTGTCTCATGGTCTCTTTAGATCTCCCATTCTCTGTTAACCCTTCTTACTTCTGTCTCCTTCTCATACCCTTGTTCTGTAGTCACATAAGGTCCTTCTCCTTGTCTCTCATGTTCAGTCATGGTTTCGTAATGTAAAGTAGAAAAAAAATAAAAAGCAAATGTATTTTTCTTGATCTCCTTTTTTTCCCCTTTACTTTAAAGATTCAACATACCTTGTTTGTTGTCTTTGCTTTCTCTACCAGTAGCTTACACTCCTATCTGAATCCTTCTCTGACCCTGGATACCTACTTCACACTATTCTGTTAGCCCATCCTTCTGATTGTGCTTATTTTTAGCCATTCTGTCCCTTTTCCCCCTAAATTTCCTTCCTTTCTCAAACTGAAAGCATTCCTAGTAAGCCTCTCTTAATTTAAGTCCAGAGTCTGAACATCTTATGTAGCATGTTACACTGTTGTCTTGGATGTACTTGCTTAGCAGAGTCAGCTGCAACAGACTTCCCAGGAGCTTACCCGATCTACTCTCTCTGCTGTCCTTTTGAATTGTTTAAAAAAAAAAAAAAAAAAAAAAAAGAAAAAAAAAAAAGAAAAAAAGAGTTTGCACCCATTAGTATCTAAAAGCTTTCCTCGAATAGTTTGGGTGTAACCCTTAAAGTTACATTTAAAATATAGAAAAAACCTTAGCTGAATACATCACACTTTGGTTCCTTTGGTTAATAAGCATTCAACTAATGGATGTAGGCTTGCTCTCTGTCTCTCTGCTAGTTCTTCAGCATTTTTCCTAATTTATAAAGTGTATGAAAGTAGAATTACTTCATGAGGATGTTTCTTTAGAAGCCATTAAAAGACTTGTCACAATATAACTATCACTTGATGTGGGAAGGGAGGAAATTCTTTTTATAAAGAAAGCAAATGATGAAGTATTGTCTACTTCTGCATCTGTTTTCAACTCTGAGTCCCAGTGACAGGATTCAAAATGAAGGGTTGATCTGCAATTGAATATATGTAAAGGTATCTCTTACTGAAATAACTTACCACTGATTACTTCAGGGCTTTTTTGGCATTTTTATGAGTCTTTCCAGATGAGCATTATTCCCAAAGTCTGAGTTGAATGAAAAAACTGTAGGATGTTGGGTTTGAATCTGGCAAGTGTGAAGGAAGAATAGTAGATTCTTTAAAAAAAAACAACAACAAAAAAACCTATACTAATATTTTATCACTTAAAATTTGTCTACATAACCTAAGCTATTGTTTTGTACCTGGGTTAGGGGCTAGAGGAATCTTTTTTTAGAAAAGAAAAAATCTGATCTTTTCACTTAAATGTGTGTTCTTCCTATGTTTATTCATAATACTTTTCACTGACGTATATGAGAACTTCTTTTTTTTGCTTAAAGAAGTTACTGTTTGCTAGTTCTTGATAGAGGAAAAAGTGTTTGTGTAGAAAAAAATTACTGAAAAGCAGTTGTTTTAGACAAACTAGGCTTTCTATTAATTTCGAAAGATAAAGTGAGGCTTGTGGTCAATGCTGCTTAATGGGAGAATGAATCTTGGTTTGCACTTTTGAAAGAAACTGTGTGTATAATAAGCATATTATCTGTTTTGCTAATAGTATCTATGATGAGGGACTCTGCAGGTTGCTTTTTGCCCATCTTGCCGATGGCTCATGACTGTCCAACAGAAAGCTTGAAGTGTGAAGATGTGAGGTCTTATATTCAGCAAATCACTGAAGCTGTGGCCTGAAAACTCTGTCTTGTTATTCAAAAATATTTATAATCTATTTTGAATTGCTTGTTATGTTTGGAAGCAACTTCAATTGTTATTCATGTTTGCAGTGCTCATCCTAAGAAATATGGCATGCTAAATGTCATTCCATGCAAATACTCTAATGCTAGCTCTTTCAGACCCTTTTCAAATCCATTAATTATCTTTTAGCTCTCAGAGAATTTAGTTTCTGAAAGACATTAAAGTTCCTTTTCTAAAATGATTTAAAATGCTTCTGATGAAAAAGGAGACATTGTACAGAATCTCAAAGAGTTGTTAAACAGATAAGTAGTGTCAGGGGTTCCCAAACCCAGCAGTGAATCTGCTGCAGCTCCCTGGCCCCGAATCCAAGCAGTAATGAGGCTAAGCATATACTCCCAGTAGGCACATGCACACAAACACATATATACAGCTTATATATACATATATATACAGCTGACCACACACATCAGACACTTGGCACTCACTGTTCTATGATTCTGTGAAACCCTGGCACAGGTTGCCCAGAGAGGTGGTCGATGCCCCATCCCTGGGAACATTCCAGGTCAGGCTGGACGGGGCTCGGAGCAACCTGATAAGTTGATGTCCCTGACCATTGCAGGGGGGTTGGACTAGATGACCTTTAAAGACCCCTTCCAACCCAAACCATTCTATGATTCTATGAAACAAACCCAACAGCACCAAGTGTCTTCTCCTTCTCCTCTTATGCCTCCATTTTTCCACGCTTGTTCCTCCCCAGATCATCTCAGTCCTTCCTTTTACTCACCTTCGGTTCCTCCTCTAAACATCACGTTGCAAGTCTTGTGCAGTCCTAAAATGTTCTTCCCCTGCATCCCGTAATGAACCCTGTATCCTTGATCAAGAAGCTAAAAATAGAGAAAAATGAAATGCATACAGGTGATTTTCTGTACACGTCCTTAATGATCCAGGCAGTTGAGGAGGTCTTGAACTGATGATGATCCTGGTTCTTGGTGAAGCCAGCTGACAGAGCCTGGGCTTGTTCTCTGCACTATTTTCAATAGATTTATTTCTGTTACAGCCCTGGCTGGAGTTTTTCTAGTCTTCAATTCACTTTTCAATATATTTTTTAAGCTTGTGTTAGTTTAAATTTATGACTTATGTCTCCCAGATATGTTTGTTATAAAGGGTAGTTGGCGTTTGATATATTGCCCAAATATGACAGTTTGACACAGATTTTAAAAAAGCACAGTGATATATGATTGAAAAATAATATAAATGAATATATTAGGTGATTTTTCCTTTTTCATACTATATTTATTTATATTGTCTTTCTTGAAGATTTTATTACTATCGTGACTCTATAGCAGGGAAGAATGAAATTGCTTTAGAATGTCAACTTTTGACAGTTGTCAAAAATTAAATTATACTCACAAATTGAAAGTTATAGAAATAGTGTTTCTTCCAGAAATATTTGACTTGAATTCTAAAATCAGATCCTAAAATTACTACTTGTTCTTTTAGAAGCAATATTTCTGTTAGGAAAGGTTTTATTTGAGAAAGGATTGCAGAAATATACTATGGTTTAAAAAAAAAAAAATCTATCAAGGGATTGTAACTAGGGCATCTTTTTCAGTAAATATTTTACTCCACCACCCATCACAGTGTAGTATTAGTATGCATGAAATTTCTTAAATCAGGTCAAACTTGGAAAATAGTTTCGCTGGGATTTTTAAAAAATAAATAAATAAATAAAAATAGGGTCTTACAAATTGGAAGAGGCACCATAGGCAGTTATCTTGCCTTGTTGTGTCTTCCAGAAGTAATTCCAAAACTGGGTAGGCTTAGTCCACAGTCGGTAATCCCCAGCAGTATTAAATGTACGGCCTTTTCAATTAAGTTTTGAGATAACCATGAACAACGTTCTGCAATAAGATTTTCCGGCATGCATGAAATCTGTATTTAAGTCCTCTCTGTGCGTAATTCAATACAGAGATTTGAATTGAAGTTTCTGACCCCTCAGAAGAACACTGTTACTGTGAAGCTATAGAGCACCATAGGACGAGCATCTCAGCCTCTCCTTTTGAAGCTGTTCTAATTTATACACTAGTGAAACATCATCTGGATTGCAGCTGAGTGCTTGAAATCATTATTGATTTGTTGGGCAGAAATTCTGAACTGAATTTCTTTTTGTTCAATCCAACATTAAAAACAAAGAAAAAGAAAAGTTTGATTCACCCTTTGAACTGGAAAATCAGTTATTTTAGTCTGTCAGATTGAAAGTGTTTGGAAGGAGGTTCCTTCCAGCCTGGCAATAGAGTGACCTCAGATGACTGTGTGTAGGTGCCCTCAAAAACTTCCATCACCAGTGATGAAAGTTTTTAACAGAGCAAAGGTAGTAAGAGTTTCACCAGCTGTCTAATGTAGGGATGGACAGGGCAAACCAGGGCGAGATCTGGAGCGGTGCAAAGACTTTGTCTTGGCTATTTAAATTGGAAAGTAGCCTGTTGAAGGGAGAAAGTCAAGGAGATGGGCTTGAGATTTGGTCATCACTCTATGCTTCAGTCGCTTTGCTTTGAATGAAGAGCTGGTGGACAATATGGGACGTGTTACAAAGCCAACCTGCACCCAAAGGGAAAGACAGGTTTCCTTCTGCACCGCCACTGTTATCCTGTCCTGTTGTCTCCACCTCTCCAGTCCTTCCCCCCTCGCTGTGCTGAATGATGAATTTTCAGTCTTTCAAAAACTGTAATTGGAAAACTTCAGGAGTGATTTTATAATGATTACACAGAAAAAAGTTGCTAACAAACTTACAGAAAAAATTTTCATTCTGTTGGTGAAGTGTTGTAATGAGGTGGTAAAAATATATTTTTCAATTAATAAAAGCAAGGTTTTCTTTGTTCAGAATGTAATTGTAAATACTGCTGTAATTCACCTAAAAAGTGGGAACCTTGGGTTCTGATCCATGTTACCAGGATTATTTCTGCTACTTACCCAGTCACATTTAATGAGAAAGATATAAGCAGTCTTTGGAGAAATAAACTTTATCTGGGAGTCTTCCTTGTACCCTCCTCAGTTCTTCTCCTTGCCTAAAGTATGTTTCCTTCTGTGTTCTTTATTTTTGACTGCATTTTCCATGGCAGTCATCCAACTTTAAAAGCAGTTGTGAAGAAGCTTCATTCTCCCATACAGATTAGGCTTTAATTTTGGATATGGTTTCAGAAAGTGGTAGTCGATGAGTAAGTAATAAAAATGACAGCATGAAAATTTGAAATACATTTCCTAATATCCAAATCCTAAAAGGTGCTTAGTCAATATATAAAAGACTTTAATTTATTGTCTTTCCATTTACCATTTTGAACACGTCTTTGTCTGGAGTACATTTTTCACATATTACAAAGGCCAATATTCCGAGTAATACTTTATAGAGTGAGGGAATATAAAATGTTATAATCAAATAACATGCGCTGCTTTCCTCTGAGAAGTGTCAAATTATAGTATTCTGATCCCCAGCTGCCTTGTTCTCTCTCAGTTTTAGTCCCTGTATCAGAGACAAATAATTTTTTAAACTTGAGGTCTGCAAGATATTATGGCTGCTGTTTATATATGAAAACCGGAAAAGGAGATCGTTCTGTAGTGCCTATGGAATTTAGAATTATTTTTATAACTACTAAAAATAAAAGCCTAGACTCTCCACTGATTTTGATTTGTGATGTTTGCAAATCTCATTCATCCATAATTGTTCCAAATTTGACATTCAGAGCTGTGCTTGGCTTTTTTTTTGTTTGTTTTCGTTTATAACCTCTGTTTATATTATTATGTGATTTCTACAGTATTTGATGAAACATATGTTGTTTTTCTTCACAAAAATCTATCAGTCCTATCTTCCTTCCACCTGTTTCTTTTGGACCTTATGTTTTTAAATTGTTCTTTATTTTATTACTTTGATCATGCTGTTATTTTATGGCTAACTTGCTAGACATCATTGTCCAGAAACATGTGCCTGCATTAAGTTCAGTTAATCTTAATATATTTCCCACTGGCTGAAGCAGTTTCCATTTTCTCCTCTCATTTGTCTTGTATTGTGCTCCTTCCTTGTTGCTTCTACATCTGAGAATGCTTTCTGTGCAGAAAAACCCTCTTTCTATTTGTTCTGAGTCTGTATAGCTAATAGAAAAAAAATCACTGTTGAGCTTTAGGACTGTCCTTTAGAGATACCTGGGTGTGGCAGAAATTTTGTTGAATTTATAGTATAACATTGGGAAAAAAAAAGAAATAGGTATAATTTCCTCATGAATATTATATGCTGGGAAATTAAAATTAAAAGAAAGTTTCAAAGTCAGAGGAATGAGGTTCTCGAATAACCCAGACAAAGTAATAACAGAGGCAGAAGGTGGTGAGGGAGTTGCAGAATAAATCTGTTTATGGTGAATACTGGAAGACTGTATGCTATGATTGCAGGTGGAAGTAAGTAACTAGACATGATGATCTAGGTATCCGTCCAGTCCTGTGTTCCTGCACACAACCTCATCTGGTTGAATGTAAGGATCATACGTGGTACTTACAAAGTTATTTTAGCCCATTTTTAATTCTATACAAAGCATCATACAATAGTTTGGGTTGGAAGGGACCTTTAAAGGTCATCTAGTCCAACCCCCCTGCAACGAGCAGGGACATCTTTAATCCAATCACGTTGCTCCGAGCCCTGTCCAGCCTGACCTTGGATGTTTCCAGGGATGGGGCATCGACCACCTCTCTGGGCAACCTGTGCCAGTGCCTCGCCACCCTCATTGTAGAACATTTCTTGCTTATATCTAGTCTGAATCTACCTTCTTTTAGTTTAAAACCATTACTCCTTGTCTTATTGCTAAGTCCCCTCTAAGTACTGGAAGGCTGCTTTAAGGTCCTTCTCTTCTCCAGGCTGAACAACCCCAACTCTCTCAGCCTGTCCTCATAGCAGAGGTGTTCCAGTCCTCGCATGATTTTTGTGTCCCTCCTCTGGACCTGCTCCAGCAGGTCCATGTCTCTCCTGTGCTGAGGACCCCAGAGCTGGAGGCAGTACTGCAGGTGGGCTCTCACCAGAGCGGAGCAGAGGGGAAAATCCCCTCCCTCGACCTGCTGGCCACCCTGCTTTTGATGTTGTAGCCCAGGACAGGGTTGGCTTTCTGGGCTGTGAGCGCACATTGCCGGGTCACGTCCAGCTTTTCATCCCCCAGTACCCCCCAGTCCTTCTCGGCAGGGCTGCTCTCAATCCCTTCATCCCCCAGCCTGTATCGATACTGGGGGTTGCCCCGACCCATGTGCAGGACCTTGCACTTGGCCTTGTTGAACCTGATGAGGTTCACATGGGCCCACTTGTCCAGCTTGTCCAGGTCCTTCTGGATGGCATCCCATCCCTCAGGTGTGTCAACCGCACTGCTCAGCTTGGTGTCATCTGCAAACTTGCTGAGGGTGCACTCGATCCCACTGTCTATGTCATTGATGAAGATACTGAACAGTACTGGTCCCCATACAGACCCCTAAGGGATACCACTCATCACTGATCTCCATCTGAACATTGAGCCATTGACCACTACCCTCTGATACCTTGAGGTTGCGTGGTAGGACAAACTTTTTATTTTCTTTGTTCATTTGTCCTTATTTCCACTTTCCCTTCCCCACTTCTTTCTTTTTTCCTCTGCACTTTGGCTATAGTTTTCTTGACTAATCCAATCTCCATTTTCTGCCTTTGCCTCAGTGAAAACTAAAGATGTGCGATTTGGGGTTTGTTTTTGCAATTCAATGTGAGGTGGAAATACTCAATTAGCTCTAAGCATGCTAGTTTAAGTAGCAGAGATGTGCTAGCTAGGCTAGCTTAGAAATCTATACGGATCTATACACCTGCTGACAAGTGCATGGAATAGATGCAGCTGATGATTATTCCTGATAGTTAAGCACAGTTTTTACACCTGTCATGTTTCTTAATGTACTTCCACAGTGACACCTATATATGCAGCTCTCACTGATGATTGTTTCTGTTCTCGTTAAAAATCTAACAATAATCACATACTGTTTATGAACCTTTTGTTATACAAAACATACTGATCTGCCTTTCTATCTGTTGGTGGTGGTCCGTAGATTGGCTTTGTGTTTTGATCCCTGCACCACAGTGTAATTTCACAGGATGAAGTTCAGGTATCTCTTTATTTCTCTGCACAGAAGCTCTTGCAGTTTTTAAACATTCATGTAATGTGTATAGTTATATAAGGGGCTATGTTATATTAACACTTGTATGGTATATGAATTCCGATTGAAATTGGCAGTAAATTGTGAGGGTATTAAAATGTTACCAAGTCAAGTTTAGATGAAAGATTGCTATAGTCTTTGAAAATTATTTTTTTTAATTTAATTCCCAATTTTGGGAAGATAGGCTTAGTTTTCATGTAGGTTGATGCTTTGGGCATGATTCCAGAAATCCTTGACAAGTTCTTTTATGGTGTAAAAATAACTGCATTGGGTCTCAAATATGGGTTACTGTAAATAATGTGTGCAGATTATGTGAACAGATAGTAGGAATGAAATAATTTAATTCTTTAAAAGTGCTATTGTACCTTCTATCTCTTGCTCTATGTAAAACTGCAAGTGCTCTCCTCTGCGTTCTTTGTTGTCTTCTTTCTCTTATCTTTTGATATCATAAGCCTGTACCATAGACTTTCCCTGTGCTGGTGACTCTCCTTGGTTGCCTTTTCTCCTTTCTTATGCTATCTAATACTGTGGTACCTTTTTCAATTCTTGTATTTAAATTTTTCCTGTTATTTATCTGTCTTAGCCACAAACCCCTAAATTGTCCAACATTAACATGCCTGTTTTCTTAATCCCAGTCAGGGTGTTGCAGAAAGGCTTTTTTTTTTTACTTTCTTTTTCTCTCATCAGAAAGCTGGGTGATCGGCAGGCAGCAATACCTCTTGCTATATTAATCCCCAGGCTACAGTGTGCTTGGAAGCGTGCCCTGTTCAGAGCCAGGTGGTCCTTGCTTCTCTTCCTGCTTCTGTCAAGTCGTTCACAGATAGGAGCTATGTGTAAGAAAGAGCACAAGTCAGCAAGGAAACAAAACTGACCCCTTAAAACATCTAGTGAGCTGATCAATCCCCTAGACTGATCAATCTCACCATCAATCCCACCCACCTCCTCACAGTGCTTGCCATGAGTTGACATTAGTAACTTGCTGCTCCTTCTGTTCTCAGAGATCATTGGGAATTTTTGATAAATTTTGTTTGGAAAATGTGGCTTGCTGGAAAATATCAACCCTTTGAAACTGAAGCTTATCTCAAAAAATATCAATTTCAACTAAACTTTTCATTGGGCAATTTTTTTTTTTTTAATGTGATAATAAAGAATGATGGAACTGATTCTAATTATGATTTTGAACTTAGTTCACAGTGCCTAGGGCATAGATACAATCTACCCGCTAAGTTGCTTGACTATAATGTATTTGTAAGCCTCTTCAAGCCCCAGAATGAAAGTAATATCCAGAGTGATGGAATCTGTCTGCCTAATGGAGAATGCCACAGTAGTTTTCTTAGCGCACTTCCTTTTCCATGCTTGTTAGAAAGTTGTGTGTGCTTTTCAAATGTTGTTCCTTTCTATACCTGATATGTTTCACTCAAATTTATTAATCACATTTCTCTTTACTATTCATAAATTGTTATGCAGAAACCCATTAAATGATTAAATTCAGGACTTTAATTGCTAGGACTCACATAAAAAGGTTTTCATTTGTCAGTTACATTCCTTGTAATCCTCTTTTACAATAATTATTACAATAAATTTACTATGCACAGTTCACCAAAACCATGGCAACTTTTCCTAGCAATTGCTCACTGTACTTAACAATTTGAACAATTGTCTCTTCTTTGTGTGATGAAACATTCTACTCATTTTGAACGTGCTTCTTGTCTCAGTCCTGCAGCTATCTGTTAGAGAAGGAAACACTTATTTTTAATTAGAAATCTCAAATTTTTAGAATAAACATAGAAGTTGTGGGAAAACTACTAGCTGAAGAAAGAAACAACAGGGTTCCTGCAGTGCTGAATCACGCATCCCAGTATCTTGCTGCAAGGCAGAAATCTGTTCTGCTTTGTACTGATCGTTGGAAGACAGTCCTGCCACTTTCAGTATCTGAACTACCTAAACAAGCACACTCAGTTTTTCTTGGAAAGGATATTATATTATTGGGTTCACTCCTGGCTGGAGTGCGAGAGCAAATTAGCTTGTGTACAGCCTTGGACAATCAGGTTTATGAGACCACTGGAACAAAGGAAGGAGAGAGCCAATGTGGCAACACAGATGCTGCTTTGAGATAAAAAGAAACGTTTTCTTGGTGTTCTGTAGAACACTGAAGTTCAGCTGCATGACTTTTGCCAGGATACAAATAAGGCCACCTTATAATTCAGTTGAGTTTGAATTTTGAAATTTGCTTCTGTGTTTATTGATATCTTAAGAGGTCCAGTGTGTTTTCATGTTCCCTAGTACCAGCCACAATGCCGAACATCTAAAACGTTCATGTTGATGTTCGTGAACTCTCCAGTTCAGTGAAGGCTAACCAGTTGTTTCGTTTATCCCTGAAGGATGTTAAACTGCAGGGTAGCTGAGAGCTGCAGACAAAGAGGGATTAGAAATGGTAATGCATTCTCACATCCAAAACAATTTGCTTTTGAATTGAAATTTAATTAATGTTTTATTGTACTTAAGTGTATCAGTGAAGTTTCAAATGCACTATTAGTCTGACTATTAATTAGAAAAGTTCTTTCTAAAATGTAGCATTTGTGAAATAATTGTTTTAGATTGTCATAGATATGTGGCTAAATATCTTAAAGTTCTGTATTCTTGGTATTTTACTGTCTCTTAGGAAAGAAGTAGTTGGGTTAATTAAAATTACGTATTTCAATGGTCTATGAAGTGAATGAGATAGTGTGCTATTGGATCTAAATGTGAATATTGAATCTAAAATACCTACTAGTTTTAAGGATATCCACTGTGCTTTTGAATACATAGTGATTCATCTTCCATCACTCTATCTGAATGTCAAACATAAAGTGAGTCAAATTTAAGTGAACTAGATTGTCTGTGTAATCAATTCCAGAGAGATGCAGTTCTAGTCGCTGAAATGTAATGGGAAGAGATCAGGCTAGATCATGTATGTCCTTTTCTGGCCTTGAAATCTATTAATACGATGAGAACAGTGGTCATTCTTCCACAGACGGAGAATAAAATCCCAACTGCGAGTGAAAGGGGAAATGAGTTTAGGGGACACAGTAGTAAAGATTTAAAAAAAAAAAAAGTATTAGGGAAGGGGAGATGAATATTGAACAGCCATTCATGTGAAGCTTTGGGAATTCTGAATAGCATTTTTAATGCATATTAATGTTTAGTAAGTATACAGCATTCTTCAGTATGAAAATACTCTACAAATTCTCAAATTTTAACAAATGATTATACAACATTAAATAGAGATTACTACTGAAATGAATGATTTTCAGTTATGGAGAGTGGATTTTAAAGTACTGTAAACAAAATAGGATGTTTTCAGGTATGGAGTAAATAATCCATATGATTATTAAGGTAGGAGGAATATAGACAGTGAGAAACCAACCATCAAAGACCAGATTTAGTTCATTATTCCTGAATCAGAAACTTGACTATTGGCAAGTAAACTGGAATGGACAGTAGGTGGTCCTACTCTGGTGAGTTTCTAGACAAGTCCAAAGGGGATAAAATTGCAGATGTTTGCATCCTGAAGTGTTTGGTTTTGTTCGTTTTAATAATGAGAAAGCATCCATGAGGAAAGCATTTAAAATGTTCTTACTTTATTTAAATACACTGTATTAGCAATTATGGGTTATTCGAATCTATCATATTATCATTTAGTATCATCAACACTGTTCTATAAGGAATCTACAACTCAGTTTGGGTCTATACATTATTATCATTTAGAATAGCTTCATAACAATGCTTTCACTCCAATTACAAGGAGAGCACTCTAAAATACTTTAATTAGGTCGTGGATCAGTTGTCACATCTTTTTAGTCTTGGATATGTAGAACAAAAGACAAAATCTAAAAGAGATGGATTAAGTGGACCATAGCTTTATTAATTTCTTCCGTTTGAGAACTGCTCAGGAGTGGTACATACAATCAAGCTGTCATTGTTTCCTTAATTATTTCCAGGTGTTTGGAGTATTGTCAGCATCCCCTACTGATCATAGCTGTTCTCTAGATTGCTGCCTTGTGCCCACCATCTTCTATCTCTTAATAGACACTTCAAGGCTTTGGAAAAATGTCATTTCCTCAATGTATTAACCATTAAGAGCTTTAGTCCATTCCTTTCTTCATAGGTAGATGCTCACCTTTAAGTCTGCTTATGATTCCAAAAGTTCCAGTAGCCCAACACAGCATTTTTATGCACCCCTACCAAAAAATGTGCCAATATTCAACATTGATACCTCTCAGCTATCCCTTTACTCTTTTTTCTTGTATGCCATATCCAGCAACTTCCACTAGACTAAAATAGGAATTACTTTTTCGAAGACATGGATCAGAAGGCATCTTCTTTACCTGCAACAAGTCCAATCAATGATTTCCATAGCAAATGGTGTATAAAAATTGTCAGCTTTTTATGTGTGCATGTGAAGTGTATCTATCTCTACAGGGCCTTTTTTGTAAACTGCATGGAATCAAATTCATAGTTTGTTATTTAGATGGTATGCATTTTACAATTATTTTTCAATGTGTTCTCAGCCTATCGTGTCGGCTTTGGTGTTTGTCTGACGTAAGAGAAGACAGTTCAGTTTGATGAGCAACTAGAAAATGAGTATTTTTTTGTCTGGTTAGGTTTTTGCCAGCTTATAGAAAACCAGTTTCCCATAGTGGGAAATGCCTGCCAGAGTTGGTGTAGTGAAGACAGCAGGAGTGTGCATGTGTGTGTCAGGCAAAGGAAGCGCAATTATTGCCGCTCCAACTTAGTCGTTTATCATAAGAAAATTGGTTGAAGAGAGTAGCTTCTTTTAAACAGCATTCCTGTTCTGTATCCATAAAAGACAGTGATTGTGCCTTTGTATTCAAGATGCTGCAAATTACATATTAGTCCGAAATAAGCCATGATCAAAATATTTGTTTTGTTTTTGTCACTACTGTTAAACGTTATGTGACTGCATTTGAAGAAAAGAGCTAGTAAGATCCAGAGAGTAGATCACCTTGACTTCCAGTGTTAAGAAATTGTACAGTTCGGGTCTTGTTCCAGGACTGCCATGGTACCAGCCATAGTGCATGCTCCTGAAGTTGGTTGATATCTGGAGGAAGGAGAGATTTCACAGAATCGCAGAGGCTGGGAGGGACCTCTAGAGGTAGCCTAATTCAATGCCCCTACTTAAAGCAGGGTCAGCTAGAGCAGGTTGCCCAGAACTGTGACCACTCACATTTTGGATATCTCCACTGATGGAGACTCCACAACCTCTCTGGGAAGCCTATTCTGGTTTTCAATCATTCTCACAATAAAAATAAAAATAAATAATAGTAACAATAAATTGGAAAATCCATGGGACTAGGTGATCTTTAAATGTTCCTTGCAACCCAAACCATTCTATGATTCCCCTTGTCATCTCATTGTAGAAGTCTGTCAGATTGATTGGGTGTGTTTTCCCCTTCATAATACTATTCCCAATCACTTTCTTTTCCTTCATAAATTTGGGAATGGCTTCCAGGAGTGTTTGCTCCATCTATTTTACAGGGATTGAAGTGAGGCTAAGTGGCCTATAGGTCTCCAGACCCACTTTCTTTCCCTTCTCAAAGAAAGGAGTGACACTTGCTTTCTTCCCATTTTCTGGAAGCTACCCCAACCAATCACCCTGACCTTTCAAAGGTAATTGAGAGTGAACAGGGGCAGCTCTTTTGGCATCTGTGGGTGCGCTCCATCCAGGCTCATTGGCATGCGTATTGCTGTGGAATACTTTTAGATTCAGTTTTGGAGAAAAAGTTTCTTTACTGCGCTGAGGTTGTTAGATTCAAAGTAAGGGTGATTCAGAACAGTTGTTGTAGCTTCCTGGGCTCGTTAGAGCTCTTTAGAATGAACACTGCAGAGAAAGCTGTTTTTCCAGTGTTTCTCTACAAATTGTCCCTCTATACTTTGAGGCACTTTCCTCAATTTTAGAGCTCTGCTTTCCATTTAATATTTTGAACAGGTTAAAACAGTCGTGGCTGCCCAGGGAAGTGGTGGAGTCACCATCCCTGGTCGTATTTAAAAGACGTGTAGATGTGGTGCTTAGGGACAGGGTTTAGTGGTGGACTTGGCAGTGTTAGGTTAATGGTTGGATTTGATGATCTTAAGGGTCTTTTCCAACCCAAATGATTCTATGACTTAGGCATGCCCAGTCTATTTAAAAGTTTCCTAAGCAAGGCTGCCTGGGATTCCCAAAGACAAGTCTTATCAGTAAAGGCTGGTTATTTAGCCTGCTTATTATTTTTGTAAATATTAGTAATCTGTTACTCCACTTAATATGGCCACACTGATATTTTTAAACAGCTTTTTATCTGAATGTTTGTAAATTAAATCCTATGAAAGCTCACATTTATGAAAATAAAAGGGTTGCTTTTTTGTCAGTTACACTTGCAGGTTGTTTATTTTTTGAAAAAAATCATGTCATCATCCTTTAATTTCTCTTTGATATACATACTTAGATAAGTACATATATTTTTGTGTGTGTATCTGTCTAAGAACATTACAGAATACTTACACATTTCTATTTTTTATTAACACTTTCCCTAGATCCTGGTGTAATAAAAATATTTTCTTTTCAATAAAAAGTAGGAAGCAATCAGCCTAACAGTTTCTGGAAATATGTTCAGAAAATATAAAATTTTCTGAATGGATGTGTGTATATCTGTATATAGTCTTTGAATATGTGAATATATATATGTACATGTATATAAAATTATAGGAAAAAAATTATAGATTTGTTGACTTCATCTGTTTTTCTGCTTTTTCTTCCTTTAGGTTGATTTTCACCTTCTATATGTAGTAATCACTTAACATCTTTCTAGTTGTTTGGGGCCTTAATCCGTTTCAAGACTTTAATGATGAGAAGTAACAATTTGAATAGGATTCAGCATGAGACATGCAATGGATTGTACATTCCTTTTGCCCTTTTGATGTTCATTTTTTGGAGTGTTCAGTTTTTGGCTTATACTGAATCATTCGGCATTTTCGTGACCTTAGCAATCATCTCTTGATAGCTTTTTGCAGAAGTTAAGCTTGTAGTGCTTGAATTACCTTACACAGATTACCAGGTGACTTGTATTTGTACACCATTCTGGTTAAATACATGTAAACACATCTTTAACTGCTCCTATATGAGTGCCTGAATTTAATATCCAAAATGAAATGACATCATATTTTGAAACTCTAAGGGAGAAGGGGTTTTTTGAGAATCAGGTCTAACAGACTCCATTTCTAGGTGCTGCTACTTTGTTAGGAGAAAGTGACTGAGTATGACTAAATCTAATCTTTCATTACCCCTCAAGGAAGGACAGGTAGAGTAGGTCCCCCAGTCAAATCCTATCAGAGCAAGCTGAGTGGTCTTGATAGTAATGCTGGGAGACGGTAACTGTAGGTTTGAACCTTCTCAAGCTGATGAGATCCCAGAACCTAAATAATAACTCTGGACACATCTTCTAGTCATTACTGAAGTGCAGGAAAGTGGTTTGTTGTGTGGCTGTTGTCAGATTCACAGAATCAGAGAATGGTTGAGGTTGGAAGGGACCTTTGGAGGACATCTGGTCCAACCCCCCTGCTCCAGCAGGGCCACCTAAAACAGTTGCCCAGGTCTGCGTCCAGATGGCTTTTGAATATCTCCAAGGACTGGAGAATCCACAGCCTCCCTGGGCAACCTGTGCCAGTGCTCATTCACGCTCATAGTCAAAAAGTGTTTCCTGATGTTCAGAGGGACCCTCCTGTGTTTCAGTTTGTGCCTGTTTCCCCTTGTCCTGTCGCTGGGCACCATTGGAAAGAGCCAGGCTCTGTCCTGTTTGCATCCTCCCTTCAGGTACTTACTGGTAGTAGTAGTACTACCAGAAGTAGTACTACCAGTAATCATTAGAATTCAGGAGCTGAGCTGAAGTTCACTGTTAGTTTTTTGGTGGTGGTGGTGGTGGTTTGGGGTGGGGTTTATTTGGTTGGTTTTAGTTTTCATTTGGTTTTTTTGTTTTTTTTTTTTTTTTTTTATGATAAGCATTTCTTATGTGGCTAATAGGGGCTTTCTCCAGTGTAACCCAACTAAGAATCTTAATTTACAAAATGTAAATTAAATGCATGCTTTTTTCTCAAAGCAAGGTGCCAAAGAATCTAGTGCAGGGGTCTTAGAAAGAAAGTGGCTGACACTCCGTGTCTAACAAAAAAGGTATATGAATCCTGCAAGGTATCAGGTGAAGTATTTCTTGTAGCTGCAAATACTATGTCCTAGAAAACTGCAGTTCTTATCACACATATTCCAGAAACATAATTGTTTCATAGGGCTGCTGAAATGATTATAGGAATGGATATTCTATGCAATAAGTAGAGTGAAGTACTGCCTTTAATCCGTTATGGCTCATCGCAGAAATGCATGAAGAAAAAAAAGGACAATAGGAAACACAGTGGAAGAAGAATACTCACTTAAATTGAAGGACAAATGAGGCATGAGAAGAAATGGATATAAATTATCTACAAATACAGTCAGTATGGAATTAAAGTGTCTCTAATGAAAAAAACCTGTCAGATTCTGGAGTTCATTTTGGAATGAGTTTCCTGCTTCCAGTAGGATTAATTGGGGTTAAATGTCTGAGCTGTTTCTAAGATGGAAGCTTGATAAGTTTATAAGTGTAGTTATTATCATATTAAGATTATTATTAATTATATTACGACATGGCTGTCTGCAGTGGCAAGGAAGCAGACCTGATGACTCAAGACATCTGTGTTTCTTGTGTTGACCTAAATTTAACTGAAAGTAATTTAATATAGATTACAGAATACCTTGAAATGAATTTACAAAGAAATGGATAACTGCAAGTAAAGTTGGCTTTTTCCAGATAAAAAGGTTTCTCTGAAAAATAATTTGAGTAGCTGTAGCTCTAACATTACCTTTGGCCTAAGAGTGGTTTGATACTGTTGCTGTACAAGGATAAAAATATGTTAACTGGCACTAAGATAGACAGTCCTTCTTCCTCCATAACAGCTGGTTTTCTAGGTTATTAGATTTTAAATTGTGAACTACTAATTCTTTATAAGTTTTAAACAACCTGCTATGAACTTTTATATTAACACTTTGTTTGATTTGCTTATTTGTTTATGGCTATTTAATACTTTCTACTAAATTATTTTGGAGAAGATTTATTTCACCTAACTCTAGCTTTCTAAGGTTAAATAACTAATCCAAACTTTTTAAACTGTGTTTTTGACCCTCCGTGTCTTTTCCCTCTTTCCACCAGTGTTGATTTTTCAAATATATTTGCTAGTTGTATCTCCTTGGATAGCCAAGCTTAAGAAGATAATTTTCCTGCTTGCTTTCCTGGTGCCACTGGCTGATTATCAAATATTATTTCCGTCTTTCATAGTTCAATATTAGTTTTTATCTGAAGCAACAGACTGGTAATTTGGCAGAAAAGAGTAGAGTCTCTTCAGTACCAAAATGGAAGTTAAAGAATTTGCAGGCATCTGATTCCAAAATCCAGAGCTTGCTTTGGCTGCTGTTTCATCTTGGATATACCTAAAGTTCAAGTACTTTCACATACAAAAGTTTTGTTGCTGGATGCTCAGAATCACTTCCATCTCGTCTGAATCCTTAGAGTTTAAATAAGGGAAAGCCTTGCTGGGCTTTTCATATAGTTGTGTGTATCCCCTTGGATTCAATCAGCTAGATATGCTCTAAGAGTGCTTATTGGATCAAACTTTCTACAAAAGGCTGTGACAGTTGGTTTCCTTTAATAAATAACCGAAGGGAAGATGATGCCTTCCCACTTGCTACACTGATTAGATGAATGCAGTCATCCACATTTTGGATCAAATACCCAGCTTAGGAAATTCAAATCTAACCCTTGCCCACATGCTAGACTCTAAGCTATTCTGTGGTTGCTCTCAGCCTCTCCTTCTACAGGGAATTTTTTGAGTCACTGACTCAAAAATAATAACAATAATAAAAAAAGATTTGTGGGAATTTCATTCCCAATTTTTAGCACACTCTCAGGCAAGAGTTGTTGACTTTTTTTTCCAAAACCTGTTTGATTTAAAGTATGTGTCAGAAAAATCTTTGTGGCCTCAGAGTTCCCCGCTCCTTGTTTCAGTGATTTTTGTCACATAAGTAAAATGCATGGGAATGTAGGTACAGCAAACTGTGGTCCTCCTCGGCAGAAACCTTGTTGTTTCTCTGCAGAGACCAGGTACCTAGAACTTTGACTCTGCAATGCTGAGCAATATAACATTTAAGCATGTTTAGGAATTTGTTTTATTTTCTCTTTATCTGACAACGATTGTTTATTCATTGTCTCTTAAGAAATCTTTTGAGTGTTTTGGCAACCTTATGGAAATCTAAGAAAAGTATGCAGCCTTAGAAATGAGCCATTTGAATATTTCTACTGAAATTGTATATTATCAGCTTATCATCCAAGATACACTGGCACACAAATTATAATAAGAACACACAGTTCTAATGGTAATATAATAAGAAAAGAGTTCTGATTGAAATTATTCATTGTGGCTGTCTTAAGTCTCTCCCCCACTATTTACATTGTCTTACGGGAAGTTATGCCACCTGGGATTTTTTTCGAGTATTGTTATAATGGTCTTAAAAGCAATGTAAATATGCTTTGATTTCATATTAGAAGTACTTCCTTTCTGAGTTTCTACACTGGAAACAAAACAGGATTTTTTTTTATTTTTTAATAATAGCAAAGCTTGGGTTAATAGAAAATCTCATTTGAAATGGTGTTTGCTCCTCCTTCAGCCTGATTTCCTAGGAAAATGATGTTGCATAATTATTGATCTGTTGGTAACCCCTAATATATTTAAATTATTGTCCAGTTTCAACCTATGCAAAAGGATGTAAACATAATTTTAAAAGTTTAAAAAAATCAGCAACTGGAGAGAGAAGAAAACAAAATAAAAACTCAGACTTGTGTTCACACCAAGAGCAAGGCAGGGACAATTCAACATTCTCTTTGCCACTGGCTGGCTGTTGGGCAACACATGTTTCTCTCTGAAAGTGTCAAAATATGATGGAGTGGGTTTTCAGGCAGTATAGTAGCAAGATAGGTGAAAATTAACACAACCCTATTAATTCAGCTGTGCAGGCATAAACCATTATTATATGAATTAATAAAATTGTGGTTTGAAAAGAAGGTCATAATAACCAAACTTAAATATAGAAACTGCTGAAAGTTTCTGATGCATTTAGAGAATGCTGAATTTTAAAAAAAGCAACTTGCATACAGAGCTGTCTTTCAGCAAAGGCTAAAAATTTAAAGCAAGCTAAGTCAGTAGATTGCCTTAAAAATCAGTTTTTGCTTGGCGTAGCCACAACATAATTCCAGGTAATATGTCGATGGGATTGTATTCCATAGCTAGGCTGGCTTATTTGAAATACTTTTAACAAGTCTGCACAGCAGAACACAATGTATTTTGGAGATACCCAAGCTGGTCTGAAAAAAACCCTGCGTAACAGCAGGGCAACCCTACGGAGCTACGCTAGCTTGGGTCTGGAGTTGTCAGCGTGGCACCGTCGAACCTAATTAGAACTGGCTCTGAGCAAGACTCATCAGCTGGTACATGACAGGGTGCAGGTCCAGCGAAGTTGCTTCTGACCATGGAGACAGCGAGCGCCTGGGATCTGGGGTTAGAGGTTTCTGTACTGGGTTGTTTTCCATGGCCTTTTGAAGTCCTTTAAAATACGCAAGTGTTTTTGCTCACAGATTGGATTAATAGTAACATCTCTGAATTTCTAGTTTTTAATGCACAATTTTTCTCCCATTTCTTGAATTATGAAGGAAGATGATGCATTTTCACTTCGTTATTTTTCAGCTGACACTGTTAAGAAGTAAGGTGGTGTAATCACCCATTTCCTACAAGGATGAAGGTAGATAGCAAGTGATGCATGTTTTCCCTGTTGCCTGGAATAACGTTCTTTTAGTTCATAACAAATTTTAAGATTGCGGCTTACTCAAAGCCATTCTAATAACCTTTCTGAATCGGTGAATTTTTCTGTGGGCCTCAGCATTTTATATGAAGTTTATTTTATGTATTCTAGTTAATTCATCCTTGATGTTCACATCACAACTAGGAGTCAGCTGGATTTCAGTTCTCATGTTGCACTGGTGCTTGCAGTATAGTTATTAGTATAAATATTTAGATTTTAATTTTAATGATAGGTCCAGGTTCCTGTTCCTCTATCTAGAGCCATATTATTTGGCAAGTAACTTGTGAAATAGAAATGCATCATTCTGTTTTCTGGATGATTAGTGAAAAACTTATTTTTAAGTGTCTAGAATTGTTTTGGAAAATTATAGGCTGATATATGTTCTACATTTCTGTATGGTCTATGCGCTATATTGTTGCTTTTCTGCTAGTTACAAAAAAAAGGAACGTCCCATGGCAGAAGTCCCTTCACTGTCTTCTGTGAGACATAATATGAAAGCAAAAGATAATGTGCCACTCCTTTTCACTTACCACTGCATTAAGCTGTTAGTTTATTTGACTTCCAGTGGTGTGCTGTTTGTTTTTCGTTCACTAAGTCTTTCTCACATAACAGATTTTACCTGATCTCCTTGTGATGTTAACCATATTTCTGCATAATTTAATGTAACATTTACCTTTTGGTTGGGCTTCATGTTCTGTGTTGGGTTAAATTAGATTATCAAATCTTTGAAAGGTGATTATGATTTTAAAAAAATCTTTTATGCCCAGTTATGCAACTTATTCCTTGCTGTAAATACAGGGGGGAAAAAAGTTCCCACTTTCTGATTTGAAGGTCTTTGCCACTGGTATCTTGCCGACTTCTCCGAATGCTTTGCACTGTCCTTGGCTCACCTTTCTTTCTGATCTGATATTTCCTTCATCTTCACCCTGTCCTGATTTTGCTACTGTATTCCAACTTAGTCCTAGTCTTACTCCTTTAAAAGCAGTATTTCCTTAAGTAGCTGAAAATTATTAGATCTCAGCTTTACAGAAAGAACTCAAGCTCTTTCAGTGCTGGTAGCATTAAGTAATGTTTATTCTTTTTTAATACTTCTGTCTGCTAAAAAGAAGTAAAGCTAGTCCATAAAATCTTGATTTAGTTACCAAGTACCAGGTTGAATAAGATCCTTCCTGCTGGAATTAAACAGGAATAATGTGTCCAGGCACCCGCATGTTTCATTTGTTATGCAAGAGAGTGTTTTGGTTTGTCTGCAGAGAGGCAGCTGTAGGGATGTCCTGGCAGTTGGGGATGGTGAATAACTAGAGTGAGTAGAGGAGACTGGGCAGTGAAATCATAGCAGCGATGGTCACAAAGGGAATCGCGAGGTTCAACAAAGTCAAGTGCCGGGTCCTGCACTTGGGTCACAACAACCCCACGCCACGCTACAGGCCTGGGGAAGAGTGGCTGGAAAGCTGCCCGCTGGAAAAGGACCTGGGGGTGCTGGTCGACAGCCGGCTGAATATGAGCCAGCAGTGTGCCCAGGTGGCCCAGAAGGCCAACGGCATCCTGGTCTGTATCAGAACTAGTGTGGCCAGCAGGAGCAGGGAGGCGATCGTCCCCCTGTACTGGGCACTGGTGAGGCCGCACCTCGAGTCCTGTGTTCAGTTTTGGGCCCCTGACTGCAGGAAAGACATGGAGGTGCTGGAGCGTGTCCAGAGAAGAGCAACGAAGCTGGTGAAGGGTCTAGAACACAAGTCTCATGAGGAGCGGCTGAGGGAACTGGGGCTGTTTAGTCTGGAGAAGAGGAGGCTGAGGGGAGACCTGATCGCTCTCTACAACTGCCTGAAAGGAGGGTGTAGTGAGGTGGGTGCTGGTCTCTTCTGTCAAGTAACTAGTGATAGGATGAGAGGAAAAGGCCTCAAGTTGCAGCAGGGGAGGTTTAGGTTGGATATTCGGAAAAACTTCTTCACTGAAAGGGTTGTCAAGCATTGGCACAGGCTGCCCAGGGACGTGGTGAAGTCCCCATCCCTGGAGGTATTTAAAAGACGTGTAGATGTGGTGCTTAGGGACAGGGTTTAGTGGTGGACTCGGCAGTACTAGGTTAATGGTTGGACTCGATGATCTTAAAGGTCTTTTCCAACCTAAATGGTTCTATGATTCTATGATTGGGAAAAAAAAAAAACAACTTTTATTAGGAGTGATAGCTGTTCCAAGTGGAGGAGAGCAGAGTAAGTATCTGAGCAAGAAGGCAAGGGCTGGGGAGCATGGGTGATGGAGAAGGATGTAGTTTGAAGGCAGAGTTGTAAAAAGCTACAATTACGTTGGTGCTGTTGGGGTGCTCTGTCCCGTCCTCCCTAGCAGCGCAGGTGAGTTCTGTATTTCGATAACACACACTGCTGTTTTTCTTACATTGTGCTGGTTGCAATCAGCAGTCTGTCTTGGTGTTTAGGTTTCCTTTTTAGTTGTTGTAGGTGACTACTCTAGAAGAAGAACAGTTTGGTAATAAAGAAAAAAAGGCAGAGAGTATTGAGGCAATTGCTACACGTGTTTTAAAAAAATATATTTCTCCTGAACAATTCAATATTCAGTAACTAAGCCATTAATTTTTTCCTAACAGTAGTTAGTTTATTTAGTGAGTTGTTTATACTTTCTGGAAAAAAACACAAGTATAAAACTCGTCTTTAAGTACCATTTTTTTTTTCAATTCTAGGAGAAACAATGAGAATTGCCTCTTCGGAGTTTGCTGACGACCCATGCTCCTCAGTGAAACGGGGCACCATGGTGCGGGCTGCTCGCGCCTTGCTTTCGGCTGTCACTCGCTTACTCATCCTGGCTGACATGGCTGACGTCATGAGGCTTCTGTCACATCTGAAAATTGTACGCATTTTTAACGTTCTGTATTGGGTTTGCATGTTTTGTGTGTAGAAAAATAAGGAACAAATCAGTAATGGATGTCACTGTTTGCATTTCTTACTCTATTTCACTGGATTTTTTCTTAAAGTGCTGATAAAGAGGTAGGAGATAACATTTCTACATTAGTCTCATTCATTTTCTGGTTTTGCAGAAATTAATTTTTGGACACTTAAAGTAGAAGTTGTCAGATACCTTCAGTGACTGGACTAATACTTCTCTTAAGCAGCTCTCTGAACTGAACAGATGCAGTTACTTAACTCCGCATCTTACCCCATGGTTTACTAGCTCAGTACTTGTAGAGTACTGCTATCTTGTGGCAGAGTTCAGGTACTGCAGTTGTTCCACTTTTTTTTAATTTTTTTTTTTTTTCCCCTTCTGCACAGCTTCTGGTTGTATCGAAAGATTGAATCTTTAATTTGGAGTGAAACAATAGTACAAGCGTCTAATCAGTCATAAAAGAGGAAAAATAGAATAAAGAGGAATTAAAGATTGCCAGATAGTTTGGTATGGATTTGTGTTCACTTTTGGCTACCACCATTCACGTTTTTATATAGGAGTATTAAAAGACTTTGCAGATGAAACTGGGAAATGTAATTTTCTTTTTTTTTTTTTTGTGCTGGTTATTGGACTATTTCAATTTTATTGCATAAACAAATAAACAAAAACTCTGAAACAAAATAAAATTCTGCAGAAAATCATATACAGAATATTTAAAGCCTGCAGAGTGCCTGTCTGAATTTATCAGAGGAAACAGAGAGTTACTTCTTTTTAATAGCTGTCCAAACAGTGTTTTCTTTTTTTTTTTTTTTAATTTATTTTTTCTTTTTAACAGTGTAACTGTACAACAATATTATGTTCTGGAAAAACAACAAGTACCCTTTAACTTGCAAACTGTGCAGATAACCTAGATAGTTTGAAAACAGTTTTCATAATGAAAAAGGCAGATTTTTCTGCACAGATTCTAGTGAGCTCTGCTTTAATGAACAGAATGCTGCTCTCGTAATTGTCAGCACGTGGCTCGGATCATGTGCAGTGTAAGCATTGTCTCTCTCGAATATGCTTTTAATTTTTCCCCACTATAAGACTCCATGCAACTGTAATTCAAATAGTCTTTTGCTAGTGAGGCTAACACTTTAACATTACAAACAATTTTTTTTTTCCTAAACATTACGATTAAAATTCGGATTCTAGCTCTTTCATAGGCAATGAGAAGTACTGTTCTCACATCTGAGATTTCTTCCTTCTATTACAGCTCTGTACTATGTTATGTAAAACACAAAAGTCCAATCCTGTTTTGTAAGTGGGTGTATTTACTTACACAGTTTGCACCCTAGATTTGCAAGGGCAGTGTATGGCAATGTTGTTTGTAATCTCTGCATTTATCAGATGTTACTATGAATCCTGTTTCCAAGAAGCCAGACATCTCTGATTGATTTTAGGAAAATTCAACTTACAAACCTTAAATGTTGTGGGGGGGATCAGGTTAAAAAGGGTAATTTGTTTCTGAGGATTGACAGTATAAACATTTTTATCTTAAGATTTTATAATGCAAACTAATTTTAGATGAATAAAAAATAAATTACTAAGATAAAGAAGTGTTTATATTTTAAAAAAATTATGAAGGGACAGCTCTTGTATTGACTCAAAGGTAACATTCAAAGACTGGTGTAAGTTAACCATAAAATTAATAAACGGAAATCATTCTGCATGTCAGAATTACGAAGCCTGATTTATACTGAAACATACTGTAGTTTTCACTGAAAGCATGTCAAAGGAGTGAGTTACACTTCAGGCTTCATGGGAAATAGTGCATTTTAATTAATGTTTTAGAGTGAATACATGCAGATGCTTTCGGGAAGGACACTTGGTCATTTCTTCCAGATTATCTTTTGCATTACTAAAATTAGTAATAGTGCTTATTGCAGTGAAGCTTGTGTAACGCTCATAAAATGGCATACATTAATATAGTATGTGATCATGCACAGACAGAATTATGAGTCTATTGTAATTAATTACATGGTAGTTAATCAGAGGAACTGTACAGTTGAGTGAAGTCATTTTTTTTTGAGGATAGAGAACTTGCTCCAACATGAATTTGTAAAAGAAATTATTACAAAAATGGGGTTTGTGCTCATGTCCTTTCTAATACTTCTCATAACCAGTTTCTTCATTTTGGAATTTCATGGGCTTCAGCCCAGACTGAAACGATAAGAGTATGATCAGCATCTTTTGCAATCTGATTATCAGAGTGGAATCTGTAACAAATTCTCTAGCATTCTTATTTAATAGGGAGCTGGCAGGACTTACAAAAATGTGTATCAGTTTGTCACGCCTGTGCTCAGCATTACAAACATTAAAGTTGAAAGTTTCAGGTAGTTTAATATAAATGCTTCTTGATATGAAAGGAAGATGTTCATATCTTGCAAGGAATCCTGCAAGAACAAATTGGGTAATACAATGATGCTTTTGTAATTTGTGTTAATGGCTAAGGCGGTCAGATAGTTCAGCTTTAAAAACTGCTGTTGTTTTTAAGAGTAAAAGAAGAGGGAACTGCATTCCAAATAAGGTGTAGCTTGCAACTCTCAGACTCAGTATAAAATTTCCAACATAACAGCTATGGATTTATGTGCTTGAATTATACATTTTCCAGTAGAAATGTATGGGTTTGCTACTCTGCTGCCTTGTCGTTTGTAAATCTGCAGTAAGTAGGTAAAAGCTCAAAATAAAAATATTCTCTCTTGCTGGTAAGAAAACACAGTTAAAGCAACAGAAATGATAAAAAGGCAGGCCCTGCACATAATTGTGCCTTTCTAAATTCATTAGACGCCAGCTACTGCTAAATTTATAGATTCCCAGCGGCGTTTGGAGAGTAAGCTGCAAACCTCTGCTCTTGCACAGGAGCATGTCCCCATCAAAATTGGCAGTTTCTCGTCGAGGGCAAAATTTGTCTGTTATTGAAAGCTTATGCACATTCTTGTGAATTGAAGCAACAGGTTTTAGAAAGAAGGATGAATGGAAGCTTTTCTGTTCTCAATCTTTTTACTTGGAATTGCATTTTTATCTTGTGAGGGAGAGAAATACAACTTTGAATTTTCATCTAGTCACAGGAAAATTTCCTTTACTTATTGTAGGAAAAGAGCATTTTATCCCTTCAGATATTTGTTCTTGCTGTACATAAGGTGAAGTTTCACAATAGATTTGGTAGATTAACTTGTTAGTATAACTGGGGTTTTATATCTTTGCCTGTTAGCTACAGGATGACTGAGTAACTGCAGGTATGTTTGCTTTGGTAGATTCTTTTCTCAATTTTAAAGTAACCAAAAAAGAAAGCTGAGAGTTGAGAAAAAAGAAGTAATAAATACATTCTGTGTTGAATCTATTGTTTCATTTCTTTCACAAAGATACAGTGTTTTCAATATATCAGGGTAAATTTTAATCTTAATGGTAAGCTTGAGTTTTCTTTTTAAACACTATTTCTTGTCCAGAATTAATAACTTGCCTTTGTTTTCCCATAAAGCCTGTACCACACATTAAGAATATATTCATCTATTTTGTTTTAAAACTCACAGATACTAAACATTTCATCTGATAAGTGTGAGTGGGGAAATTAATATAGTTATGCCTTTTGCATTAGTTTTACATGATACCAAAGTACAGTAAATGGAAATTAATGCAGAATGACAATCAGACAGCTTCTCTATTAAGAAACCTAATTAAAGTTAGTGGGACTATCATAAAGCCACTGTACAGTGATGGATGTAAAAGCTAAATTGGGGCCATGTAATTGAGAGTATTGGGTAGAATAGTTATAGACTTTGTTAAAGAGTGCACCCGGATTAAAATGCTAACACAGTTGATATATTATGTTCTAGGTAGAGGAAGCGCTAGAAGCAGTGAAAAATGCAACAAATGAGCAGGATTTAGCAAATCGCTTTAAAGAATTTGGAAAAGAGATGGTAAAACTGAACTATGTAGCTGCTAGACGACAACAGGTAAGTACATTTTAAAGCAGTGGTTGAGAAAGTTAGTCCTGCTTCTGAAGATCTTGTATTTTATGTCCAAGTCTGGTTTAAAATGTACAATAAGTAATTGCTGTGTCATGGCCTATAATTTAATCACATTGATTTTTTTGAATGTGATGAAGTTTTTAAAAAAATGCAATTTCTTTAAGAATATTTTCCAAGTGGCTTCAATTAATAGCAGAATGAAGGATCAAAAGGCAAGTGATTCAGGGGTTAAGGATAGTTTTCATTTGATGATTACTCCCATTTAATTCTAACCTATCCTGATTCGAGGTCAGTCTGACAGCTGGTAAAGCACAAGCTCTTTGGTAGTCTAGTGTAATTCAAATTCAGGAAGAACAGAAATCTACTTTGTGTTTAAAAACATCATTATTAATTTTCTGATACTTTAAAGAAAAAAGTACTCAGTTCATTCATTACTAAGGCAGATGGAAAAAAGACCAGAAAGTCACGATAACATTTATTCAATGCCTGCAATTATACAACTTTGCAATAAAGATAACTTTCTCCTGAACACTGTTCTTTTTAAGAGTCCAGACAGTGCTGTCACTGTGGAGTTGTATAAGGTCTCTCCAACTTTGATTGTTTTTAATACCGCCAATCATTCAGGGGTGTCGTCTTTGTATTGCATAGCACACCAGATTTAAAAAGCTGGCTTTCCATATTCATCTGTCTATTTACTTTATTTTCTGCATTACAGTAATGACAATTTACTTCTGTATCACTATTGTATTTTTTTATGATATATAACATTTTCAGAGTTATACTGAAATTAAACTGAAAAAATGTAAGAACTAGTCACTGTATGAACAGTACTGTTCTGTATGTTCAGACACTTCCCTTGTGGAAGTACAGGAAAAAGAAAAAAGTGAAAGCTAACGAAGGTATATGTCTCTTAAGTTCTTATTGGAGGTATTGATATATAACAGAAAATCTTAGTTATAAACTTTTAAAGATATTCTTCTTAAGGTGCATTTTTATAATGCCAGTAAGGTTTCCCATATAACTGGAAAATCTTGACAACATTAGAACTTACTACTTAGATGTTCGTACATTTTCCTTTCGTCTCTTCTGTTTTGTAGCCTGATAAAGTTTTTAGGAACTTAATTCTCTCTGAACACTGTTACCTGTCAGTTGTATGTGGTTGAAATAAGGCAATGGGTAGATCCTTTAAATCCAGAATATCTGGATTATTTTTCAATTTTTGCCCAAGATTCTGTGTGTGAACATAAGCAAACTATTCAGCTCTGCAGACTTCTTTGTTCATAGCTTTAAAATGGAAGTAATAATGTTTTGTTATTCCTTATCAATATTGGTAGGACTACCTTGCCTAATGTTTGAAAGGCTTTCATGGACAGTTTGATATATCCTATAATTAAATAAATTCCTGTCTTTAATAACAGTAATACAGTGTCATCTTATTGTGGTAACATATTGTACAGTATCTGGTGCTTGTTGTCAGGGAAACAAAAGGAAGCATATGTCATTAAAACAAACACTAAATGATATGAGAAATAGAACAAAATACGAAGGAAAGGGAAGCATATAGACTCTTGGATAAGAAGATATTGTGAGCAGAATGTAACAGCTGTAGCTACACAGAACTACACAGTCCAAGTATGGACTTTCTTGGGCAGGAGGGAGATTTCTTTGTGATTTATGGTAGATTCTGTCATTGATTCCATCTCTGCAAAATCACTGGATGGTATTTATGCAGAGACACTTAAGCTGTATAGCCAATACATTGTAACACAAACCCTTCCATTTACCACTATAAAAATTGCGTGTTTTTGTATAGGAACTGAAAGATCCTCACTGCAGGGATGAAATGGCTGCAGCTCGAGGTGCTCTGAAGAAGAATGCCACTATGTTGTATACTGCATCCCAAGCATTTCTCCGTCACCCTGATGTTGCAGCTACCAGGGCCAACAGAGACTATGTCTTCAAGCAAGTACAAGAAGCAATTGCTGGGATTTCCAACGCTGCCCAGGCCACCTCGCCCACCGATGAGAACAAGGGGCACACTGGCATAGGAGAGCTTGCTGCTGCATTAAATGAATTTGATGTAAGTATCAGAAGTGTATGGAAAATAAAGTGTTTTTCCATGCAATCTACAGTGCTTTTAACAAAGTGTTTCTTGAACAGGACTCAAATTTCCCTTTTCATTCAGGTCCATTTCCTCATACTGCAGAGGCCAAAGTGCAGACATTGATTTGTGTTATTTTTAATGAGGAATAGTTGTTTGGTGATAATGGACTTGAATTATAAGGAGTTATTTGCGCTCATATGCAGTGGCTGTGATAGAGAGAAAGAAGTCTTTTGCCCTAGTGTCCTTGAAAAATCTAGCTACATAGTTCTAAATAATGCAAAGTCTGATCAATCTGGCAATTTAGTTCAGTGACCAAGATCTGTGATTGGTTGAATGGTAAAAACATGTTTGTCTGGCAAGTTGGGAAGTCAAGACAATAAAATAAAGATGGTGATGGAGCTGAGCATCCTGGAAACGTTAGCATTCAACTTGAGTCATGAATTACATTAATGAAAGATATGGAAAAAGCATCTTCACACACGGTTGATACCAGTCACTTCAGCTGCAGGCAAAGTACTGCAGCCTCTATTCCAGCAATAGCTACAGTTTTGCTTAAGCATCTTCCTTAACAGCTAATTGTTTAACTGTTAATTTCATTGCCAGTCGTGTCTTATGATTTTTCCCTATCTCACACTTGAAGACTGTACTTTAGAAAGTGAAAAAGCAACAGAATTGCAGACAGTATCTGAAAATATTTTCCTCTTTCATTCTGACTTTAGGTAAGGGTTTGCTAAAGTCATTATTAGGGAATTAGTATGTCCTTTTCACTTTGAATAATACACAAGATTACAATGCTTGCATATGTCACACACAGTCAGGAGCTACTCAGTCCTGCTGTATTTAGGGCTGAAAGTGGAGGTGTAGTGCAGGTGGTTCATCTCCTGTTGTGTTAGACTGGGCTTGTCTTCTGCATCAATGGCTTACTGTCATCGGGTCTACTTTGGAGATGGTAGTAGGAAGGGTAAGTCTTACAGGATCAAGGGAAGCTCCAAGGTTGAGTAAGATATTGAAAAAAGGCAGAGAATGAGTATACAAATAATAGCAAAAGGAAAATAGGGTTAGAGGTGGAAATGTGACAGCAGAAAATGTGTGGATGGGTGTAGGAAGAGACAAGCAAAGGGGGTAAAACCATTCAGAACTACTGCAGGATCCAAAGGTTGGCTCCAGTTCCATCATGCTTTTCAATGAAACGTAACAGTACTGCCTGCATCGACTATACTGATCCTTTTTTTTTTTTTTAAATATCTATATTTCTAGATCTATAGTTTTTCCTGTAAATTTATTGTGGGTCAAGATTTAAGGAATTTTGCATGGTTTTCAGGGCCTTCTCAGCATATAGGTCCCTTATTGGTAAGATCCTGAGGTTAATATCCCTGTTTGGTCTGATTGTACCGTGGCTTTTGTGGTGGCCTTTATGGACAGCATGTTATGGACAGCAGAGGTTTGACAAACAGAAAACATGTGACTTCTCAGTCCCAAACTGATGCTGCTGCTGCTCTCTGGAAAAGGCTGCTGTTCAGTGCAAAGAGAGGCGTTGTGCTTGGTGAAAGTAAATTTAGTGAAGACTATGCGAGACATCTGAGATTGCCCCCTGCCTCTTTGTGATAATATTTGTTCTTCGTTTTTCTCATCAGGTAAAGTCTTTTCCATTTTACGTGATGTCGCAGGCATCGTGAATGCGTATGTGAGATGTATATCCGTAGTATCGTATTCTGTTCGCAATTACATGTGGAAAAACAGCCTGTCTTTTTTTGAGAATTTTCTTTCTAGTTTTAAGAAACTAAATGAAAACTTTATCCTCTGACTTACTGAGGACACAAAGATTGAAACTGTTGTTTTATCTGCTTTCTAACCATATTTCCTGTTTGCCTCACTGCTCAGCTGTTGAATGAGATTTATTCACACCTAATTTTGCAACAGAGATGACATTCCCTAAACTCCAGGGAAAGCCAAAATTTATAGCTGTGATGGTGGGAAGATTGTGAATTTACTGTTATGTTTTACAAGCAAGAAAGTAAGAAAAATTACCAGACTAGTGAAACTACGTTATGGGTAAAAAGATGGTGGAGAAAAAAGTTTGATTTTTACTTCAGCAAGGAAAAGGAAGTTTATATTTTCTAGTGAATATAATTCTACAGTATATTTATTTTACGGTATCACTTATATTGATTGAGATCAATTTGTATTTAGTATGAAGTACATACTAAACCTGGTATTATATGACAAAATAATTCTTCTATATTAAAAATAAGTTTACAGTTTTTTCCATAATATTTAGCACTACTCAGCCTTCATTATCTCAAATTTCAGAATCAGCATTCTGTGGCTTAACGCTTCAAATCACTGCAGTGTAAATCATCTGAATACTTTCTCAATCAAAATATCATCACATGAAATACAAATAATTATTCTACCTATTTAAAGCACTTCAGCTATTGTGTTTAAATAGGTGTCATGTTAATTGTCATACCCTATACAGTGGTGAATTTTGGTATAAAGTCACCTGTGAGTTATTAGCAGCAAAGTTTTGGAAAGAGTTGTCATTTATTGCTTCTTGGAGATAATTTATGTTGAAATGAGAGTTCACAAATCTGTTTCTTACTAGATTTGCTGCTTTAAAGTACTGTTTGAAGTTGATTGATTACAAAAGTATGTGTTTAATGCCTCGGTGTTTGTCCTTTAACTTAAATGTTCCTGCTTTAATTTTAGATAATTTAAATCCAGATATTCCTGGTTTTATTATTGAAGTAATTTATTAGTAAAATTTGGTATATATTTTAAGCTCTTTAAATATTTCTGGGTTCTTACTGCAACTAAGGATGTACCTTTTACCTCCCCTCATGACACTTGTCCAAATTTATTCAAGTTACAGAGAGAAGTTTGTTAAGAACTTCTGTGAATTCTAAAAATATTCTGTTTTCCCTCAGGAAATGGTAGTTTTTGTTTGGTAAGGTCTCAGCTGTTCTGATTATAAAGGGACTGCTGTGTTGTCACATGTTCAGTGTTGCGGGATTGATTCATCCCGTAACCTCCATGCTCCCCCAAAGCCTTCATGGTGTGTACCAGGGACAGGACCTACCCATCAAACTGGTGTGCAGTGGGGAGGTAGATAAAAAGATAGTAAAATTACTAAGTGCAAAGAAATGAAATGAGAAGGACCAGAAACCTGTGCTAGATGAAAACTGAGGTGAAGATACATGGCGTCTACACTCCGATGGGGGGTTGGTGACTGGAAAGAGGTAAAAGTATCTGTGGGATGTGGATAAAAAATATATTTACATGTGGGTATAAAGTGATGGGATAAATAGATGTAGAGTGGCTATCTGCCACAGCAAGGGCTGCAGGCACATAGGTGGGGGACACATTCACATGATGGAATGGGGAGGGGGTAGTGACAGGCAAAAATAGTATTTATTGGGCACTGGGGGGTCTCTGATGAGTAGGAGAGTGCCTTCTTTCAGAACATGGATTGACATAGTGATTTCTTAGTTTTTAGGAATGTAGCTGTGTCAGTGGGATGTGCTGACAAAACTTTATAAGTGCTAACCACTGCAGAACTTCAAATTCTAGGGGTTTGAAACAGGGCACACTAAATACTTAACGCTTTAACCAATTCTAAATATTTTGCTTTAGATTTTGATATGAAAAATGAGATACTTATTCTTGTACAGTACTGCAAGGGTAGGTGTAACAGTTTTGTAAATACAAAAATGTTTACTATGCGTGCAGCATAGACCCATGAAAAGGGGTATTTCTGTGTTTGGAGAAAGGCTAGGATTGACTTTAATAAAGCCTGTTACCTAGAAAAGGGGGAGAAGAGGTATCTAAAGGAAAAAAGGACCAAAAAACCTGCTTTCCATTGATGCTAAAGGCCAGTATCTCCCACCTTTTGTATTGCTCCAGAAAGAAAACATCAGAACTGATGAATCTGCTTAGCTGACTTTCTCCTTGAGTTTTGTGCTTGTGTCTATATAGTAAATTGGCAAGTTCTGTATCTATCAATAGAATAACATGATACTGTATTTGTTAAAATGTATATATAGTCCTTGCTTTTTAATACATGTTAATCCAAACAGTCACACCCTATACTTGATGTTATTTTAATACTCCAGTGATTTATTGTTTCTGTGTGTGCACACACCCATTTGTCTCTAACGTTGCTTACCAGCTATGTTGCTCCATGTTACATCTTGAACTGCTGTGCCTTTGCGTCAACCCTTTACTCTCCGATTTCAAAATTGCATTGAGTCTTGAACGAGTATGATAATTTGGTTTATAAAGGAATTGATCTGGCTGAGAAATAAAAGAGGTGGTTAAAATTATTTTTGGTACATGAGGTATTTCTATATTTGTGATAGTCCCGAAATACTGAATATGTACATTTTTTTTGTTATGAGAAGGATTTGAACAGAAAAATTCCAGGCAGAGTAGCTCAATCTTTAATAAATTTTTGAACAGTGCAAGCCTGCCATGTAGGAGATGACTACGTTTTATGAGAAAAAAAGTCTCTGATGAAACTGGTCATTGTCCTCCAGGCTGTAAAATGAAGTTCATACTTAACAAATGGACTATCATATTTCTTGAAGATATTAATAATACTTTGAGAATATTTTCCAGGGCTAGTAAATGCAATGTTCCTTAAATGGAGTGAAAGATCCAAAAGGGGTATAATGAAAAAAAAAAAAAAAACCAACCAAAACATAGAAACTGAAAAGATAAAATACTTGGGTACAACAATAGCAAAAGATGCTTTTTTTCCTAATAAAATTAAGAGCAGTCAAAATGTGAGATAAGGTTAGCGGACAGAAGAGATGCTGTATCATTAAGTGACTACCTTTAAAATTTTACTGCTTTTTTGACAAATAACTGTACTAGATTTTCAGCCTGAGAAAGGATTTTGCAGAATATTTATGGAATCTCAATTTATTTGTAAATATGTTCTTCAGAGAAGTGATTTATGATGTTGGAGATGAAAGGACAAAATGTGACCTTCAAAATAAGAATTGAAACACATTTGTTTCAGTATTGAAATCCTAAGAAACAATTGCAAAAGTATTACTGCACATTGCACAGCAATTTGAAACTAGACTTGTTGAGCTCAAGTGTCTAGGGAAGCACAGCCAAAGGGCTATTTCTGTATAATAGCAGTTATATACAGAATTTAAATAGGAATGCCTGTGTTACTGTACACTGGAGAAAGTGTGTTGCAAATTCAGATAACCTCATGTATGACTTTGAATGAAATGCAGGGGGTTTTTTCCCTTGTGCAGCTGAAGTGACCTTTAAACTGGAATGGTGTTGAGTCGATCATTTCATGTGTGAAGGCAGTCAGGCTGCATCCCAATGCTTCGAAAGCTTCTATTCAGTAGTGAGATCCTTTGGCACTTTTTACACTCCTTGGATCAGCCCTGAGTGGGGAAAAATCACAGACTGCTGATCCTTCACATATTAAGAAAATAATGAGCAAGAGTGCAATGTTGTATTTTACAGTATACCTAAAAACTGTACCTGTTTGCAGAGAAATATGTTTGGGGATGCTGAACTGACCTTTCAAGAGAGGAATAAGCAGAGTAAATTTTCAGGGTCCTGATGATGCTAAGGGCTGAACAAGCTTTTTCGTCCATGTTATTACTGCTCTTTCCTGCCCACCTCAACCCCTTCTGTGTGCTACTTTTGGTCTTTTTTCCCCCAGAATTTTCCATGCAGAATGGGAGTAGTTTGGCAGCAAGAAACTCAAACTGAGTTTAAATTGAGGGTAGATTCAGACTAGATATAAGGAAGCAATGTTCTACGATGAGGGTGGTGAGGCACTGGCACAGGTTGCCCAGAGAGGTGGTCGATGCCCCATCCCTGGAAACATTCCAGGTCAGGCTGGACGGGGCTCGGAGCAACCTGATTGAATTAAAGATGTCCCTGCTCGTGGCAGGGGGGTTGGACTAGATGACCTTTAAAGGTCCCTTCCAACCCAAACCATTCTGTGATTCTATGATTCTAAAATGTTTTCATCACCTGCTTCAGAAGTTCATTCTACTTTTAACCTTAATATTTGGCTTTACGATGTATTATGGTTAATGTTTTCTCTGTGCTTGTGTATGTATGGGAATGTATATATATATTATTGTGGAAATGTCAGCTCCAGAGTACAAGGGATAGCACTTGAAATGACAGGATTTTGGTATCAAATGCATAGTAGGATTGTGACCTCTGTAAAGGGCAGCAGCCTTGCTTGCTAGCAGTTAGGATCTTGTGACCTCTATTCACCTTTAGCAGTGAGAATGGTGCTGCTGGTCTGGATTTTCTGTATAAGAGCACCATCTAGTGGGCTTCTTGATTTTTTTTTTTTTTTTTTAATTTTTTTTTCCTCCCCAAAATGCTCCTGTGTAGTAAATTAGTATTGTAAAGAGATCTAGCAATCAAAAATTACTATTTGTAAGTTTAGCCATACCACATTTCTAGCAGTTCTTTTGATGGTAGAAAAAATAGTATGGCAATGCACCAGGTGCTTTGCATGTTTTCCTATCAAATACATTCAATGTGTTTGTACTAGGACAGTAACCAGTTTATTTGCAAAGGAGTTTTTGTAGTGAGCCCTCATCCAAACAAGTTTGTTAGATATAGTAAAAATACACAAATGAAACACACTTTAGAAAAACCTAATCAACATTTATATAGAGAAATATGTTTTCCGTAATAATACAATTATTCCATTATTATTCAATGTATTACAGGTTGTTTATTTCATTGTTAGTAATAACTATGAATATCTGAACTGTGAAATTCAAAATATTTCAAAATTTTGTCAGGTTACATATAATAGCTCAAAAATTGCACTTAGTGAAATTTCCTGATTAGACTACGCTTGGTACTATTTTGAGTATGTGTATGTAGTACCTCTGAGATGCTTATATAACTCACATATGTGAGAAGTGAACATCAGCGATATTTTGGGGAAACAATATCTCCATTTATGTTTAGAGAACAGAGTCGGGAGAGGACTGCTGGGGGCTGCGGAGGTGGGGGCTGTTGCTACTCCATCTGCTCTTGGCTGTGCACTTCTACCGGAGTGTGATATTCATCAAACTACTATGAATTTAGTTACCCCACTGTCCTAGAAGGAAAAATACTCACTTATTTCTCTGAATCAGTTCTCTGTTCTTTTAACACGTCAGACCGGCTCATCGAAAGCTGCAGTGTGGCATGGTGTTGTCACGCTGTTCTTATTTCTTCAAATTATAGCTGTATGGTATGTCTGTGAAACACAGCGTAATGACAGGTAGAAATATTTGATTTATCACTAACCAGGAACTGAATAGCCTTGTTAGCACTTTGGGGGACACTGACATACATTCATAAACCAAACCTGCGAGCACACTGCATTTGTTTTCACGGTAGTGCAGGCACTTCTGACAAAGAAATACATTAAACACTCTTATTTATACAGACTTGTCTCCCAAGTTGTTCTGAAAAACTGAGTCCCTCAGTATATTACGTGCTTCTTTTTACACAAAGGCAATTTTTCATACTGTCTTGTGGTTGTGACATTGTTTATCTAAGGTATCTATCAATTTGATTTTTTAATGGCATTTGTCACTGTGGTTTTGGTTCCTTCTGACATATTGTTCACTTTGCAGCGGCATTTGCCTTAAACATTGTATTTTCATTGTGCTAAAGTGTAAAAAAAGAAATAGAAGAAAGAAAGTATGATTTGTCCAGAGTCATAACAGAATCATAGAATACCAGCTTGGAAGGGACCTCAAGGATCACCTGGTCCAACCTTTTAATACCAGATTAATACGAGAGTCGATAAAGGAACCACAAAGCCCTACATTCCAATTAAGTGTCTCTTTTGCTGCACTGTGCTGCTTACCATGGTACCCAATACATCACTTGAGTTTACTGGGATTGTCTTAGATGGAAATATTTGTAAAACTATGTTATACAGAAGTTTCTTACTTGAAAGATACTTCTGTTTTATCTAGGATAATTCCTCCACCTGCAGAGCTCCAGCCAGACAGTGGTATGATTGCTGCTTTATCACTTTTATGCTACTACATTGTCTTGTAAGACTACTTTTCAAACTTTACATTTGTGTGGTTTTGTTTTTTTTTCTCCTTATAGCATCATATTAGATTCACAACTGTATTATTATGCCCTCAAAGATGCCTTACCTGTCTTTGAGAATGTGAGTCTGAAAAATCAATTTGACTTTCTTTCCTTCCATAGACCTATAGAACAGCATGAGTTGTTTGTTGGTTGTTTGTTTTTTTTTTTTAGTTTTGGTTTGTGCTTTGTGTGTGTTGTTTGTTTTTCAAATTGATTCTTTTAAGATGTTTCTTTTCTCAGATAAGAAGGTTGTTTCCCATTAGAACAGAACAAGTTGATATTGGACTTCTTTTACATGATTTGATAGTTTCTTTTAAAATTCAATTTTACTCAATTACAAGAGGAAATAAGTTTTGTTTAATTGTTTTTTTTGTGTGTTTTAAAGAACAGAGCACAGTAAATTGTATAACAGGTCCAACATTGGCCGTTGTTATTCTCATCATCCTTTTACACAATAGAAAAATTAAGGAAGTACAAGGAAATATGAATTCCTTCTTGTTCTCTCAGTCAGAGGTTGTATGGGAGGTAACTGAGTGGGGAATTCTAGAAAGAATCTGTATAAAGGTAAGAATCTGATCTTCCCTGTTACCCACATACACATGAACTGTACAAACAGGAAAACTCTGCTGACCAGTTTGTTGGCATTTTTATTCTTCCCTCTAAAAATTTTATTTGTCACAATTTTTATTGCAAGTGACAGCAGAGCTATTATTTTAAAAGCTCTTTGTTACCAGCTCTAAGGTGCTGTGGTCTCATTAATGCTATTTAGTATTTTGAAAAAGTGATGCTTTCCATGTGCTCTTTTTCAAGCTTTGCTGGGTACTATCAAAGTTTATGACTGTATCCATTGAATTAGGAATTAATTTGAATACATTTTATGTTGGCTGATTTTCAGCTTTTTCAGAACTGGAACTTCTACCTCCCTCCAGCCCCCCAAATCATTAACATTACTTAGGGGTTTAAAAAGTGAACAAAGCTGTGGTTCTGAAGAAGCTGCTGAAATTTCCTTAAGACTTTCTACTTGCAGAAACCAGTAGATGAGCAGATTTTTTATCGACAATAAGGCAATGCACATACTAAGTTTTTGCAAGAGCACATGCTTGATTTGGAAAATGCAGACAGTGATACAGTAATCACGTTTCTTTTGGAGTTGTAAAATTGTTTTAAAATGTTAATTTAATTTAATGGTTTGGTTTTGTTTTACTTTATATTTCTAATAAAAACTGTTTTTTTGGTATTGTTGATAATCTAATCCAGATAAATTTCATCAAATTTCAGTGATTATGTGCTCTCTGATATTGCAATACATTGATGTGGTTATTTTCAATATTTTTAGTTGAAGTGTGAATAACTTGTCTGATACTTGAAATTTCAGAAGTGATGCCCTATAATTTATTAGTGTTCATGGTAGTTTATTCCTGTTTGAGAGCAAGATAAAGATGGCTTATAGTACTAATTAGTATGAAAAGCTCTATTTTCTGAAAGTTTTTATTCTTTATGAAAACATTGCAACTACTCTATAAACACACCTTTATATAATTCAAAAAAGTGGAGAGTACAAGAGAAAATAGTTAACTATAATATGCTTAAAGAAGATATTATCACAAGTTTAGCAGTTTTCAAATAAGTCTCCAGTTATATTTAAATTAATTTTCTTGGACTTGGTTTCAGCAACTGAAGCCAAAAATGATGTATGTTCATAGCAAAGAAACTGTTTACACTAATCTGTCTGCAGTTGGAAAGAGGCTTGAAACACTTAATTATAAGGCCTGAATTATGGTGTCAGTCCCTGATTTATGGCTTTAATGTTAGTTAATTAATTAGAAATGTAAAATGTTCCAATTCATTTACATTCATCATTCATTAACTGGCTGTCAAGAAGTGAGGGGAACTTGAGACTTCTGAAGGAATTTATTTAGCCAGATTTCCTGGCAACTATTTTTTTCTTCCTTCCAAGAAGACATTATTTCCTTGTTAACATAATGTTAATATATGGGTAAGAACTTTGTACGTGTCAATAACATAGTCTGAAGTTGCATTTAGATACCAAGCTTTCTTTGAAAAGGAGTGAAACCTTTCAGAAGCAAAAAATAGTGTCTCTTTGGGAACTGTTGAGAGCTGTCATGTAGCAGGTTCTCATCCCTGTTCTCTTTTTCCCAACACTCAAAAACCTGTTGTCCTATTTGAGAAATGTTTAGAGTTTTAAATAAACATCTAAAATATCATTTATTTATAACCAGCCTTCGGAAAGTAACTACATCATTATTTATTATACTTTAAACAAAGTGTAGTTGTTCTCTTTCCTTAGAACCTCTAAGTTTTTCTTTTCCAACAGTGTTTCTTGTTATAAAAGTGAATTAAGAGAGGTCCAAAAATTTAGTTCTGATCATTTTGTGTGATGTTAGGGTTAAGAAAGCAGTGGGACAAAAAAAGCATTTGAAGATTCTGATGGACAGCAAGTTCAACCTGAGTCAGCAGTGCACCCTTACAGCCCTGCAGGTCAGCCACCTACGAGGCTGAATTAGTAAGAGTGTAGGCAGTAGGTCGAGTGATTTTTTGCCCCTATATTTAGCATGTATGGAACTGCATCAGGCCTTCCCAATCAGGTTTGGGGCTTCCCAAAATCTGGCAAAGACCGCAAGATGATGAGGAGGCTGCAGGACATGACAAATTGAGAGGGGCTGGCAAGGCTGGGAATTTTTTGGACTGTGGAATAAGAGGCTTTGAGGAGGGATCTTGTTCGTGTCTTCAACTGCGTGGTAGGACGGTGTAGAGAAAATAGAGCTAGAGTCTACTTTGAGGTTCATGGTATTGGGATGAGAGGCAACAGGCACAAGCTGATTGAAGGAAAATTCTGTTTGGATATTGGGGAGGAAAAAACCCCACACCGTGAATGTAATCAAACTCTGAAAGAGGGGGCAGAAAGATTTGGAAAACCTCCAAGGATGAAGATTTCATCTTGACTGGTAGAAGCCTTGAGCAACCTGGCCTGAAGTTGAAGCTGGCTCTGCTTTAATGAGGAGAAGTGAGACATTTATGGAAGGACTGGTTAGGTTGCTGTAACCGAAACATGAAAATTGTGATAGTGCTGTATGGATGTTGCTTTGATTTGTGTTTATGGATTGAGAAAGAGGTTTGCTACAAGTAGAACGTATGTTGACTATTTGAAATCCTCTACTCTCTAGTAAAGTGTACGTCCTGTCTTTGTTATGACCATTTTTATGGTCATTTAAAAAAAAAAAAAAAAAAACCAACAAAAAACAGATGACCTTGAGAACTCTCTATTCCAACCTAAGTTATTCTGTGATTCTGGATGTTCATTAAGAGAATATCCCAAACAAATATTTAACTGAATTCTTAAGCCTAAGAATTCATTATGAACAAAAAGTTTTGTGGGATAAGGATGAAAAATTGCTGAGTGCAACTCAGTAGCTTTTGCCCTTCATGAGCTAAGCTGGGGCAGTCATAAAGATCTCTTCTTATTTAGAAGAAAATCCACTAATATGTTCCTTTTCTGTGTTTTACAGTGAGGAAAGCTGGCTTAAATTAATTATACACCTCCAATGATGCACACTTTATTATTTAAAATGTAAATGATATTTGCATGTAACCTGAACAGAACTTCCTAAATTTATTCATGGAGTATGAGATAACTGCTTATGAAAATAATGAGTTGGGTTTCAGTGATCAGAGAGATTGGAGATATTTGATCTGCAGATTGTTCATCCTCAAGGCTCGAAAAGGATGGAAATATTCCAGGAATACATTCTTGGTAGGTCCTTGGGTCTTATAGAAGACTGAATGCAGGGTCTTCAAAAACCTCTAAGAAGACAGGCACGATTCATGACTCACTGAGAGGTGTAAGATCTACTGTTTGAAATTTGCTCCATAGGTAGTGAACCTTACACCTATGGCTGTAAGGAGAAGTGGTGAGACATTTATGGAAGGACTGGTTACATTGCTATAACCGAAACATGGAAATTGCGATAGTGCTGTATGGATGTTGCTTTGATTGAGTTTATGGATTGAGAAAGAGGTTTGCTACAAGTAGAACGTACGTTGGCTATTGGAAATCCTCTACTCTCTAGTAAAGCATACTTGCTGTCTTTGTTCAGGACTATTTTTATAGTCATTTAAAAAAACCACCATGGCCATTAACATTATCATTTTATGGTCACTTATTTAAAAAACCACAACCAGGTTTGAGTAAGGAAACGCTGAAAATAATCTGAAACATGCAGCTAATTATTTTTATAACTTTTTACTAAAGACATGATTCGCTAAGATAGTTCGTATGACGCAATTTCAGTCTTGCTACTACTGAATTAAATATGCCGTTGTGAAGATGGAATATATAGTTGATTTCTGAAAATCCCAATGCCTATGAACATAAGTGTGGCAGTGGACTCTATACATTAAGTATTATCATTTGACTGCAAAGCACAGCTACATAAATATGCATAGGCCTGACTCTTAGAGAAGTTGTTTCTAATTTATATGCTTGTAAACTTGCTCCACTTACTGCTGTGAAACATAGACCCTAGAAGATACGTGCGAGACTTTATTTCACATTCTGGGCAATGCTGCATTTATTTCTGCTAAGTCAGCCTTTCCTGGAACTGGAACAATATACTGTCTAGTAAAAATTCTTCTATTTTTCCTTTTTATTAAATAATGAATCTTCAAAAATTTCTTGACATCCTTGTGTTTGTTACTATTTAACTGCTACACATTCAGTTATGTTCTAGATTTTTCAGGGCTTGATCCTCTTTCTCTGTATTGTAATGAGAGTTATGTTTTTTGTGTGTGGAGTTAATTGGAAGTTTCATTGAGAAATAAGCAGATCTTTTGCAAAAGCCTTGTCACACTGAATTAAACAAAATTTATTCACTGGGAATCAGAATTTAGCCTAGAATAAATTCATTTGAGCATGTGCTGATTCATAATAAGCTGATACAGTTTGCAATGTTAGAGGCAGATATTGCTTATATGTTATCTCCCTAAATCCCCATGTACATTTTAATACATTGTGGTGTATTTTTTTCAAATTAACTGTATGATTTGGCTTGCACTTGTTGATTGCTCTTGCATATTAAAGGAAATAGACTAATCATAAATTTATCAAAATGTTGTGAAAATTAAAATGGTTCATTAACAAAAATGTGATGTGCTTTAAAATAGATGTGATTATTAGAAAACAGAATGCTTTTAACTTTTTCAGATCTGCCTCTTACATTCCTATTTCTAAATATTTCATGATTTATTTTCTTTTAAAACTCAAGAAGTGCAGGGCTTACAAAGCATTTTTAGACAACATGCAATTGTGAAAGTCCTTTGCATGATTGCAGCAAAAGGTTACTGAATTACACGGTGTTGCGAACGTTCCTGTAAGTGGGAGCAGGCGATTATTGCTTTTGTATTTGTTACCTTGAACTACAAAAGGAGAAAAGCAAGTCAGAATATACGCTAGCAGTGACTCAAACCTCATAATATTACATGAGTTTCTATGCTAATGGGGGTTGAATCTATGTGGCTTAGCCCTATTTGGTATTTGGTAATATGTTTGATATCTAAAGTACACAAATGTTTAGCAATGATCATAATTTAAAAACCAAAATGTCTTTAATAGAAAACAGTCCTTGAAAATCAAATGTTTTTCTAGTGGAGTAAAGACATTTTGCTAACCAGTAGGCTATTTGACAAATTAAAGTTGTTTTTAGATTGTTTTCCTGTAGTGCTCTCTTTTTGGTTCCTGATTTAAAAACAGAAAAAAGCTTGCAAAAGCCTTTAAAAAAAGGCTTTTAAAAGATGTGCTACAGAATGGGAATCAGAAATATTTCACGTTTTTGTCTGATTATCTAATAATGGTTTTCTTGCAGTGTTAATGACAATTCCCTCTTTTTTATTTAATATTGAGGTAATCTAGTAGCCTTTCAGCAGTTTAGTCTGCTAATACAAAGAATCAAAATGAAGGAATTAGTTAACAGAATATCCCATTTTCTCTTAAGTCATAAATAACTTGTACTATTAAAACAATGGTTTGAATGTTTACACCTTTCATATGAATTTACTGAATATCCAAGAGATTTTCAAAAGATTCAGAAAAGAATAATATTAGTTTACTCCAGGATGGAATATGTACATATAATACATAGAGACACACAGACATATTGCATACATAATACAGTAGTTTGTGTTGATTCGTTTTTTACTGTGTGCTTCCCAAATACTTATTTGAACCAGTTGTGCTGCTCTTGACAGTAGTCTTTTATAACTGTGATGTGAATTATTTTTAGATATAATTATTTATTTTTTATATATATATGTATACGTATAGGGATTTCAGAGCTACCAGATATTTCTGTAACATTGATTTTTCAGGAATTTGGTAGATAATTTATTGATATGAAAGACTAAGAACCCCGTGAAGCCACTGAAATAAGAGCCGTTTAAGAAAACCTGAAGACCCATGCACGCTCCTAATTTTCCCACTCATCTTTTGTTTTCTAGAACAAAATCATTTTAGACCCCATGACTTTCAGCGAGGCCCGCTTCAGACCGTCTCTTGAAGAAAGGCTGGAGAGCATCATCAGCGGAGCGGCGCTGATGGCGGACTCTTCGTGCACGCGAGACGACCGCCGGGAGCGGATCGTGGCCGAGTGCAACGCCGTGCGGCAGGCCCTGCAGGATCTGCTCAGCGAGTATATGAACAACGTAAGTTATACGCTCTTATTACTGGCTTCTTTTTCAGTAGATGAGGAAACCTTTCTGAGGTCAATGTTTTGATTTTAATATTTAACAAAAACAATAATGCGTCTTTACACCGGGAGCAGAGGTAATGCCATTTGAATTATTTCACATTTTAATGGTAATGCTATTTGAATTATTGAACTTTTTAATATATTGCAAACGTTTGACAGAAGTTTGGGACAATCAGAAGCTCACGGGAATGTTTCTTACCTGCAAAGGAACTCTGTGCTTCCCATAGCTTTAGCATTAAAGTTTCTTCTTATGTAATAAATAACCAACAAGTATTCCCTTTGAGGTAAAATACTTTTAAATGGAAACTAACAGCAAGCAATGTAAGTGGCAAATAGCCTAAGAATTATTTTCTTAATGAAAGTGAATACAGTTGATTTTCAACATGATTTCCACCGTGGGATGGTGGTCGTTGTGTTTGTTTATTAGGATGTTACCTGTAGATACTCATGTGAGGTTGTCTGTTTGCTGTGTGGGTTAAACCACTGAAGGTCTTCACTTGCTGTTGGAGCTATTAAATATTCAGTTGCCATAAAAGTAGTGAGTTTAACACTAGTGCTGTTCACACAAAGAAACATATCTGCAGTATCTTAAATACAGCTATCTGTGTCTGGTTTCAAGGGGTGTTAATTTATTCAACATGATGTTAAACTGTAGTGGATAACCTTTGGTCTGCGTAACTTATCCCAGAAAATTCTCTCTGCCTAACATTGTGTATTAAAACTCATAAGTACTATTATTGCTGTGTCCTTTGGAGGATGTGTGAAAAATCCTAAGCAACATCAACAACCTTTTTTAAAATGGAAATGTTTGCAAACAGGTATCAAACTGGGAATCCTATACGTTGCTGTTTCTTGTCTGTTGTTGCTTCCAGAGTATCAGGTGGCACATTTTGTTCCTATTTTGCTAGAATCATCGAAATAACATTGAAGAGGCTGTTCAAGGGTGAACCTTTAACATTGTTCTGTTCATTGGTACTGTTATAGTTAGTTGGTAGAGTGGTACAATGCAGTATCAATAGTGCAAACTTCAGTCCTTTAGTCACTTTATTGTACAGTTCAAAATTAACTATGACATTTTTTAAGGTATTGTCCCATATAATAGAGTCATCTCAAGAAATAGCTGTTTCTGATGACGCAAATTTTAAAAGTATATATTATTTGCTTTTTATTTTTTATGAAGTGATAGTTGAAAGGTTCTTGTACTGTGAATGAAAGCAAAGTCTGTGCTGTTGTGTTATAAAGAGAGCATTAAATAATAGGTGATGAGGCTCTGGTGGCAGAGGACTTGCTGGATTGCTTCCTACAGAATCTTGCTTTGTACAACTGTTACAGTTAGGTGTAATCTTTAAAGGTCTCTCAAAAAAACTTTGAGAAATGATGGGTTGTGGCTTCTCGTTTTATTGTGGTACCTCTTTTTAAGTACACAGGTTTTTGGTAACGATGCAATTTGCCCTTGGACCAGAAACGTTCCTATTTTATTTCTGACCACATTTACAGAGGAAGGAGAGTTTTCAATGACTGTAGGCATTTATGACCACACTGAAAGTGGCTAATATAGTTTCATTGTTTTTACTTAAACACATAATGGTGTGAGCATCTGTTTTTATGGTTACCATGATGTTTTTTGAATTTGTCCTCCTCCTTTTTTCCTTTTTTTTTTATTCTAATTAGTCTGAGCTGCACAATTCCTATTTTTTTATTATTATTATTTTCCTGGTTTATATTGGAATGTAATCAATTTAAGCTATTTTTTACAGCTATTGCGTAAACATTGTAAGAACTGAATATATACTTAAGTTACATAAAGTGAAGTACTTCTAGTTTAAACACATCTGGGACGGTAGAATTTGAGAACGATATTGCATTAAATGTTGTCTTCCAAGCTGATCTTGGGAGATAAAAGGGATGGGATTCAGTTTACAGATTAAGTCACCTAAATTTACGTTTCTGTATGTAAGTACAGACAGGTAAACCAGGGGCCTCAGTTTGGTTGTTTAAAGATAGATGCCTAGTGGCATATGAGTTTAAATAGTCCGGTGCTCATTTGAACAGAGGCTCCTCAATCTGCCACTCAGAAGCATTTGGATCCACCACGGGTCTTGTGTCATATCTGCCAGCCCAACTTCCATGTCATGTGTGCTCCAGGGAAGAACAAATGGCCAGACTCGCACCTTTATCAAATCATTTGAGCCTCAGTTGCTTAAGCTCCTGTTATAATTGGTGGAGATCAGATCAATACTGGAGATCAGATCAATACTGCCCAGGGAACCTGAAGAGCCATTCAGATGACTAAGTGTTACAACTTAATATGGAATAAGTCAAATAACTCTAGACTCTTCTGACTGCATTAACTAAAACCCCATTAACTGGAGTAGAAGATGAGATCCCTAGCTTGTAGGCAGCTCATGTTTAGGTATCTATCTAGAGACTGAATTTCACCCATTTGTCTGCCCTGGCAGAATTTGCTTTAGTATTTAACCATTTCCTTGAAACCTGGGGATGGATTTTCTTGGGTTCGCAGTAATGCTAAGCATGTTGATTACGACAAAAGATTTCACCTGGAAAGTTTTTTAAAAGCTCGGATGAGTTTCAAAAGGGTAAAACTGAAACGCATACACCAAACATGACACGGTTAGAAGTCTAATCAAGACTTGGCTAGACTGGCAGAGCACGTTAGCTTTGAGATGATTTGGTGATGATTTGGTGAAGATGGACATCTTTAACATCTTCTGCCCATATAGCCTTAAACCACTGGATTCCTGCTCTTGCTTTAAAGCTTGTGAAATTAATTGGACATTAATGCTTTGGGTTTTTTGCTGTTTGATGATGTCTAGAAAATGACAGATCATTTTTTGCCCAACGATTGTTGATCAAATGTGCATACTGATTTTGGTGCTTGCCATGAGATATAAAGAACATAGAAAAAATAAATATTTTGTGGTCATATTTGAAGGATACAGACAATGAAGTGCAGGGTATTGGCAATGTGCTGTACAGTTAATGTTAGTTCAGTCCTTCTCCAGCTTAAAATTGTTTCTTTTGAGTTATCTGCTTCTATGATTTGGTGTTTCTTTTTGTATACAAGAACATTTCTATTTTTTGGTTGTTAAGTAGATTCTGTATTCCCTTTTATCTGTTGGATATTTACACTGCAAAGTCCCATACAAATTGGTTGTGGTTTATGTTCGGTCTTATATTAAATTTTCATAGAAGCTAAGTAAAATACTGAGGCAAAAGAACATACTCAGAATGGTGATGTTGTTCTTGAAGCTTCACTGATCTTTTGCTTTTGCCCCTGTGGATGGTATTGCAGGCAGGAATTGGAAACCAGAAGGTTTACAGGCAGCTGTATGAAATACAAGGCTGGCTCTGTGATGCTGCATACTTTCTAGCATTTCAAATGATGAATGCTGAAGGCAATGCAAGGAGAAAAAAGGGTTTTCCCAGGTTTTGTGTGCAAGAAAAGGAAATGGCTTCCAGCTGAACAATGTGGAAACTTCTGCCTTTTAAGCAGTACAAGAAAACCTCCTCCACCTGCAGAACCCCCTGCTGTGCCCACCTCTAGCTTGGAAAGTTCCCTGTAGAGACGCATTCGTCTTATCTTCTGTGCTTCTGCAGGGCTTTTTAAGTACATCCATCATATTGACAGGTATATTCCCTGCACCTGTGAGATGGTTTATCCCTAGGTCCTTTACCAGACTTTAGTGGATCAATATGCTCTGCTACATGGGGAGGGAAAATTTAACACACGTGACAATGTTGTTTTCCCCATTTGTCCACCCATTTTTTATGGATCCATCACAGGCTAACAAGTAGCTATCAATGTTCTACAGTTAGTTATATGCCAGGGGTAAAATCTCTCTGTGTATTATCCCGAGTTTTACCAAATTAAGTTAAAGCTGTTTTGCACATCAGAAGACTAGATAGACAGATGTCACAGGTCGTCTTGTCATTTGGTGAGGAGGACACAAAACTGGTGAAACAAAACTTCAAGAGGTGAGGTATAGGGATATGAGTTTAAAAAATTGCAGATACTCACTTTCAAACTGTTGGCAACCAAAGAAAAATATGAAAAGAAATTCTGTAAAGAGAAGGATGGGGCAGATTTCAATTTAGATGAGTAAAAATAATGCTGGTTTTGCAGTTATATTATTCTGTGTTATAAAGGTCTTAGGAAAAGTGACAGAAATATATTTGGAGGACTGTGAAAAGGCACTGTTGGAGAGGTGTGTTTTGGTTGCTCCTTCCTTCTCCTCAGATAAATGTTGGTTTGTTCCTTTTCCTACGTTTCAAATAAGATTTTTAAAATTTTTTTCAAGCTATCTTCACAAATATTCAAATGTTCTGGTCCCAATTCAGAGGTTATTTAAGGAATTATTCTTGTAGGAGGTTTTCGAATGATTATTGCTATGGGAAAATTAGTCCCTAGGATCTTTACCAATTCTATGAATAATTATGTATTTGTATAATATATTGCATTGACTGGAGTCTGACAGTACTCTGCAAGAACTTCTGCGGAGATGAGATGTAAACTGTTCCATTATAGTTCATATATCTAGTAATATGTATTAGTTTCACTTGTCTTATCAGTAACTCTGTCAAAATATTTTCCCAGCATGGTATCTATTATTTCTGTGGTGAACTCAGCTGAACTTTAAAATCTTTTATTTCTGGGAAGCAGAGACAGGAGGACTCTCAGTCTGCTGGGTTGTATGACTTTTTTTTCCAGTCTCTCACAGAAAATTCATAGGGTCTTTTTTTTTTCAGATTCTTATGTATGTGTTCTAAATCCCATCGTTTATTTCAAAATAAAATTACATTTCTAGACTTCTGTCCTACAGAGAAGAACTAAGTACAGCTCCACAGAAGCTCTTAATGCAATTGTTTTCCATTTGTCTAAATGAAAAAATTATTTAAAGGATGGTTAGCTCTGATTGTGGTCTAGTTTCCTGCTGGTTTACTCTCCTGTATCCTTCATGATTTGTATTGCAGGCTGTCAGGGAGCAAAAATCCTAGAAACCTGGGTGTTCCAGCTCTTAAACTCAGACTCCTGGATTAGAAGTACTCTGCAAAATTTATATAACCCAATTCTGGGCACCCTTTCTAGGAGGCATCAGGGTGCTGCTGTGTTGATGTCTGATTAAGATAAGAAAGGAAGAAAATTAAATCTTTAGAAAAATATGCTTAAAAAAGAATGCTTTGAATTCCCTCTGACATCATCAGTTTCAGTGTCAAGCACAGACAGACTGAATTTTGGGTTGCTGGGGTGTATCAAAAAGAAATTTGGGAAGCAGTTGACAAGTGAGTAAGCTGTAACTGTTAGAGACCTCTGTAATCACTTGAATACTGGCTTGGCATTAATTCAAGTCTGCATTTGAAAAGGCATTTCCTATCTAGTTCAAATAGAAGGTTATCTGCTTAAACCTTTGGGCTTATTATTAAGCCAACCTTCATTCTCATACCTTCATTTTCCTCTCACCCAGTGCTCCTGATCCCAGCCACTGCCAACGTCTCAGAAGAGCTTGGGGTTTGTTTTTTGTGTAATTGCATTTGGGGACAGAGAATATTTCTATGTATCCAGGTGGAATGAGCAGTCCTTGTATTACTACTGATAATTTAATGTTTAGACTTGAGAACCAGAGCACTGCAGGCTAGGCTTTTTTTGGTTGGTAATTTACTGATATTACCATAGGAATAACGTTGCTTAGTGTTTGCTCTTTGTAATCTTGTTCTGTAAAGTTACTACCCGTTCCTGATGTCTGTTCACTGTAACCGAGATACTATAGGCTCTAATTCCTGTTTCCTACAGAGAAGAAAATGTCGTATCTTGAAAATGCAAAATATGAGAAGAATGAATAAGAAAGCACAAGTCTACAGGCAGTTTTTCTTCACAAATATATCAGTAAAAGTTTGAGTTGCTCAAAGTAAAATTATAGTGCTGCACTACATGAAAATGAAATGTCCCTAACAGACAGCTGAAGTTATTGTGCTTGATTTGGGAATGAAAAACATGATCACAAATGAAAATCTATAAACTCTTGATACTGTCAGCTTCCATATTTAACAGCTCCATCTGAATTCATATTTAAGAGAAAAGTAATAATTTGTGTGTACGTTTCAGTTCTGGTGCTGACTTGCGTAAGGTTAATCTGGGTGACGGTGAGCAGTAAATTACAGTTACGAGACAGAGAAATGTCCGTAGCTGTCCTGAGATGAGTAATCATAGATGAGTGACAAGAGATTGACTGCTAGGTCATCAGCACCGACTGATTTAGGCATGACTGGCTCAGCAGGACAATTTTTCTGTTGCTACTGTTGTTGAATTCCTAGCTTTCTGAATAATTTTTAGAGGACAATGGCTTGCTTAAAGTTTCCTACTGTATTTCAAGCTGGAGATAAGCTATTTTACTATTCACTTTGCTCTTGTAGAGGCTATATGAGTTTTGTCTTTCCTAACTTGGAAGAAACAAGTAGAAACACAGTAGTTATTACTGGAGGAATAGGTTGTGTTCCCAAATGGGTGAATGTTTTATGATGTGTCGCAGCACTGCTTCTCAGTCAGTGTAGGTTTCTTTGCATTTATGCATCCCTCCTGAGTGCCTCGACTTCTCGTGACTGTACATAAATCACTGTCTAAGTACGCTACCTGCAATGTAACTTCAGCCACCTTTTAAGGAACCTGCTGTCTCTTCTTTTTGATGATATCATCAGGGCCTCGTAGGCGATGCCCCGTATTTTTTGATAGTTTTACAGAAACGCTGCACTGCTTAAAATTGTACAAGTGAGTTTTGATTTACTTCTTCATTCCTGTATTTTCTGGTTTTGCAAGTCCATCTTCAGAGTTTGTTTTGTTTTTCCTAGCGGATCCAGAGAACCACGCTGAATGTTTTCCATCAGAAACAAATAGAAAAGCTCTGTGACAAAGTGGGACTTTATGGCTTGGAAATGACAAATATGCTAACAATTTGTCTTGACTTCAGGTCTGGTGGTTGCAGATTTACACATCCCTGTGGTGTTTCCTCTGTTTGGATGACTAGATTTTTCAATTTGCTGTATTAATATTTGTGGGAGGAAATGCTGTTTCTGAACCACAGTGTTGATTGCTTTTCCCTGATGGGGTCCACTGGAGAATATTTTATAGGTACCTCCTTTTTACTCTTTGTCATTAAAGGCAGATCGTGATACGTCATGAGAAAAGTTTTGTATGTCTTGTTAAAATGTAAATAAATCACACGAGGTTTTTTGAATCTAAGGCTGAATTGCTATATTAGGTTGAGTGATGTTTCGGACAAGATATTTCCCTCCAAATTAACGTGGAAATTTTCTAGACTGCCAGTAAATCCAACCAATTGCCTGCATGTGATGACTTATTTTCTCACTTCTTTTTATGTCTCTATATAATTAATGAAGCCCAGTGATTGACCTGAAGGCTTGGGAAAAAAAAGGTCTGAATCATGTTGCATTCCAGTGCCTCCATGAATTCTCTTTCTTATTATCACATTATTGTTATTTCATTATTAAGTAAACTGCAGTCTTAAGGATCTGTTTAAATCTAGATAAATTCATTACTGGAAACCAAGGATTTAGCATTTCCATAACTGAGGAGTGAAGACTGCATGTAGACTTGTCCAGTACTTTTTCTTGTCCAGACCTCTTGGTAGGTAGTGGGTCATGAAGTTAACAGGCTTACCAATTTAAGTTTCCAAATCATATTAGATGAAGAGTGCAGGGGCGGCAGATATGTTATTCCATTTATTTGGGTAAAACTCTATAGACCTTAATGTCTCAGAATAGTTTCGGAATAATATTTTTGCAGAGCAAACCACCTCATGTAGACCTGTAAGATAGGAAGGAGCTCCTTCTTGCTACTTCCATGTTTATCCTTTCGATTACACTTAATATTCCTGTTGGTGTTACTTTGGATACTATGATTGGGACTGTTGTCTGAACCATTTGATTCTCAGCTGCTGCTGATAATTTTTTGAGATTTTTCTGTATTTTATATCCCACAACCGCTTTTCTTATTGGAAATTAGTAGAGAAGCCAAACAGAAAACAAGCGAGGGATCAGTATGATTTTTCAGCAGGAGTATGCTCTGTCCACAGGAATTGAGCTTTAAAATGTAGTATGTTGTGTGGCATTCTAAAATACCTCTTCTAATTCAGGTAATATTACGTGGATATATTGCCCCAAAAGATCATGTAATCTCTGTCACTAGATGTTTTTAAAGAGTAGGTGAGAGGAATGATAGAAGTACATCTGATCCAGTTTTGGAGAAGAGGGTTAAAGTAAGTGACAAAAGCCCTATATATATTTATTTATTTTTATTATTTTAAATCAAAGCTGCACACATGCAGAGCTGGGTCAAGAGGCAGAATGGTTTACCTTTTCAAAGGCATTCTCACTCTTTTGTTTTTTCTCTGAAACACCTTTCCAAGAGCAATATTTTTTTTTTTTTTTTTTAATTGGTCACTAGCATAGGAAAGGGAAGACAAGTCCTGCTTCCCTTCTCAAAATTCTGTGAATTGAAAAGAAAAATATTTATTCTGAATCCCATCTGAAACAGCCAAATACAAAAGGCTTATGTTTTTTTAAAGTATATGTAGGTATATGCCAATATGGGTAGGCTCATAAAACATTTAGGAGACCTGTGAGAAATTAAGTACAAGGAAAATGGAGATGGAATAAGATTAATGAAAGATGTCAATAGAATTGACACACAGTTTTGTCCACACATATGCAATATCAAAGTTCTTTCTGTTATCTCATCTAGGTTCCACTATAAAGTATTCAAACTGCCATTTTACATTTTATATAGTGTCTGGCTTTTCAAGAAACATTAAAGATAATTCCTATGCATTTATTTTCAGCTGCTATGAAGCAGTTTGTAAGAAAGATTGAAAACAATACATTACCAGAAAATAATGATACCTTTATATAATAGTAAATGTAACCTTGTTTAAAATTATAGTAAATTGTCATGTGACCTAAGTTTTAGGAAATTTAAAAATATAGAATGACCAGATTTACAATTAAAACAGAAAAAATTGTCTTAACAGCTGTGGTTTTCTTTTTGTTGGTGGTGGTTTTTAATATTCTTCATCCTGTTTTGCTTCTCAGGCCCTAGTATGTGCTATACGTGTTTCAAATTAGGAGTCTGTTAAGTTGTGGTGGAATTTAGTCACAAGTTTAAAGGTTTTGCCCAAGGTTATTATATCAACAATCCCATTTCCTTGGGGTCATGAGGGTTGACCAACTTCCAAACCACCAGTTCAGCCAGAGGTATTGTACCCTCCACATCCCTCTTGACATCCTTGTCAGTTCACATAAGAAAATAAAAATTAATCCAACATTAGCTAACTCAACTTTTAAGACTTGTATTAAATAATAATCATTTTCTTGGTGTCTCATATCACCTTTTTTAATCATTACTGTTTCTAATACATTCTAAATTTCTATCAGATCTTTTTTTCTCTGGATTTTCCACTTTTTTTCCTGTCTTTGCCTTTAAAAATACTGGATGCCTAATAAGGAAACACTGTTTTTTCCACATGTAAATTCAAAAGTTTCAGTCTCATAAAGGATTTAAATATACAGGAGAATTCTATAAATTATATTTGCTCCTTTCTTTGCTATTTATCTTAGGAAGGAATAGCTAGTGGTTAAGGCACAGGCCTGGAAGTGAAGTTATTTGCCCTTTATCACTGATTTTCTAGGTCCATATAGTGCTTAGTCTTCCTGGGCCTCCGTTACTCCATTAAAACTGAGGTCATGTCAGTCTTAATTCATTAAAGTTCAAGTGTCTTGCCATTTCCACATTAAAAAATTCTGTAATAATATTGCAGTATTTGTGTAATTGTAGTGTTTGACTGTTGGAGGGTGTGCAAGATGTCTATCTCTTCAAAGACATGGGATTTCACTCAATTTAATTTATTCCTCTCTAGACTACCTGAACCTCCGCAGCACTTGTACTGAATTTTTGCTATAACTGGGCAAATAATGAATTGGTTTGCCTATCGTACTGAAAACTGGGGAGAAGGATGGCATGGGGCAGAATGAAGTGGGGACAATAGTCATGGGGAAGATTACGTGGGGCTTCATTTTGATGATTTGTTTGTTTGTTTCCGACCAACAAACCAAAGTGCTTTCCTGTAAAATCTTATATTAATTTCCTACATGCCATGGTTTGGAATAAATGATTTATTAAGTGGATCCCAAGTTCATCAATACTTTGCCTCCAGAAAACTTGCCTTTTTTGACAAATGTATTTATTATTCCTCTTTGTTCTACCTCATATACCTATGTATGTATACAAAATGTCTGGCTATACTTCTGATACCTTATCAGAGTATGTGCTCATTTTACACTCAGTGTATTCAGACAAAAGATGTTTTTTTGGGGGAAAAAAACCAAAACAAAACAAAAGCAACAACAGCAACAAAAACCCACAACCAAAAAAGCATTGCGTTTTCTTCTGGTAATTTTCATGTTTTAGCTCATTTTATTTTGCATTAATTAGTTTTGTTTTTTCTAAAGTGTGCTTTTACAGAAGTAATGACTTCTGCATCAGTGCTTTTAATATGCTGGAAAGCATTGCCTTAATGTTTGCAAGACTTAGACTATCTGAAAATAATGTTCTTAAAGCTGTTTGTTCACCTGTAGAAAAGTCCTTTATCAATCTTGTGTATATAGTGTGATTCATAACTTCTGTAATTTTTCTTTGTACTGAAGTTAGCATTTATGGGTCATTAATTTGTTGTTTTTCCATGTCTGCAAGTCAATATCAGTATGAAAGAAGTTCTTCATGCATTTTATACTATACCAATAGCAATATCATTATTAGCTCTATGTATACCTGCTTTTGGTCTATGGATCTTACTTTCAATATTTGCACAGTCCAGATTAATGTTGTTGTGCATTGTATTCTTTTGAATACAAAGAAGAATATTCCCAATGCATGCAGACTTACTGGGGATGCATCAAAATAAAATAAGCATGGACCTACTGAAATTAGTGAGCTTTCAGAAGACCACATCAAAAATCTGTGTCTCCTGGAAGCTACATAACATTGTTCTGTTCACTTAAAGTTGGGGGGGTTGGTATGCATGTGTGCAGATTCTGGTAATCATGTGGAAAACCTGAAGGCAGCAATGGAAATATAAAGACTAAATTAGCTATGCACACTTACTTCTCTGAGAAGTTGTTATTCTGCAGGTCAGCAGAGGAGGGAGTAGCTGTAAACAGGCTTTGGCTCTAGAAGGGTGCAAGTGCCTATCAGGGATATATTGGTAAGTGTATGTTTGCCCTTGTTTAGGACAGAAGTCTACGGAACTCCTCTTGAGCATTGTCAAAATCTGACATAGCCAACTGTATTAATGTCACGGTATACATTAAATCAGCTCTGAGCACTTCGTAGAAGTCTTTCTTCATTCTCATTATGGTGGGAGGGCTGGAGCACCTCTCCTATGAGGATAGGCTGAGAGAGTTGGGGTTGTTCAGCCTGGAGAAGAGAAGGCTCCGGGGAGACCTTACTGCAGCCTTCCAGTACTTAAAGGGGGCTTATAAGAAAGATGGGGACAGACTTTTTAGTAGGGCCTGTTGCAATAGGACAAGGGGTGATGGTTTAAAACTAAAAGAGGGTAGACTCGGAGTAGAAATGTTCTACAATGAGGGTGGTGAGGCACTGGCACAGGTTGGCCAGAGAGGTGGTCGATGCCCCATCCCTGGGAACATTCCAGGTCAGGCTGGACGGGGCTCTGAGCAACCTGATCGAGTTGAAGATGTCCCTGCTCATGGCAGGGGGGGTGGACTAGATGACCTTTAAAGGTCCCTTCCAACCCAAACCATCCTATGATTGTATGATTCATTGAAAGCTGGCAGGAAGTCACGTCGAAAGAGGGGAAGGGTAGAGGATGTCAAGTGAAATTTGTCCCACTTAGTACATTAGATCATCATTTTGATAGTGAAGGATACACTTTACCAGAGGCAAAGGTCAAAACTCTTCTCATATTAGTAATGTCATTACAGTATTTACACTTCGATTAGCAATCAAAACCACAAAACTAGAAAATTACAGCAGCGTGTGTAAACCTGCAGTTTATGTATCCTGCGTTGGTTTGGATTATTTGGGTTTTTATTGTTTACACAAGCAGTGTTCTTACAAATGAGAACAAGGCACTGCAAGTTAGTGATGGAAAAATTCAATGCAATTTAGAGAATTGTCATCTCAAATGACAGTATTAGATGTCCAGAAGAGGGCACACTTGCACACCAGAAATGTTTTGTGCATCACTAAAGCTCTGCATGCTGGTGTTGTATAGCTGTAATCAAACAAAATTAATAATGTAGAAAATGAAGAGGTTACCTTGCTAGCAGTTAGGGGATCTTTAGAAAAAAATAGATAAAAATGGTTATTTGGGGGGAAAAATGTATTTTAAGCAAATTAATATTAACTGCATGCAATATCAGATAGAAATGAAGTGTTAAGTTCTACTTGCATTTTTAAAAGGCACTGATGTTTTGATTTCAGTAAGGAATTTGGCAGGCAAAGCCTAAGAGCCTCTCCTGCCCTTCTGAAACTATTTCAGATGTAGATGTGTGAGGCAGAGCTTAAGAACATATGCATTGCAATACAAGATTATTTCCAAGTCACTTTCTACGACAGTCAAATGTATGATAATGTGAAATGAGATATATCAGTGTTTAATGGGATTTGATATTTGACCTGGGAAATTATCTTACGACTTCCAATATAAAGTAGAAATGCAAGGACATCACGTCTTGTGACAGAGGAACTTGTCACTTTTTCCAGAATCATGTATTAACAATTCATTGGGAGCACATGTCGTTTATTTTTATATTTTTACTTGAGAAATGGAAGACAGAAAAAGCATCTCTACCATAACCAGTTCCCTGAAACTCCTTTAGTGAAATGGTAGGAGTGAATGAGAATAGTTTAATTTCTTTTAAGATGACTAAGCTGAAGGAATAATTGACTTTCCTTTTGATTTGGATTCTTTTGGGAATTTTAAGCATAGATCCAGTTTTCACAACATTTAATAGCATTTGGAAACTTTGTCCAAACTCTCCCTTTTAAAAGATATTGCAACTATTTAAAATATCTTAGCATGCATTTGGCTTCAGCAGAATGAATTGAAACATATTGTGAAATTTATTTGTCTCTAATAAATCTTTAAGCTTATCTCCCGTATAAAGTAAGCTACGATTAAGTTTAGGGTAACATACTGACCACATATTTTCACAATAGTTATGTTATGTAGGTTTTTTGTATGTTTCTCAGATTACTGGACTGCTACCTTGACCAATTATTTCATTTGTAAAGCAATTATTTAAAAAGTAAAAACAAAACAACACTAGGAGAGTGACAACCCAGATGGATGCATTAGAATTGTAATTATGCATTAATGTTGCAATGCAATTTATACATTTCAATGTAAAATCAGAGATCCCCAAAATATAATCCCGTAGCTTTAAGTGGATGATGACTGAGCTCTTTCTGACATGATCTAAAACACCTTGGGGCATGATGTGTAGTAATGTAGTTACTATAAGGCTGTCAAATGCGTTGCCAGATAGTATTTGAATCCTGGGATCAGATAAATTAGATTTTAATTGGGTTTTAAGGGTAAGCTGAATAAGTAGATAAGGTAGAATTAACCAGAGACATATTAACGTAATGAAACCTTTGGTTCTTTTAAAGCTATTGTATTAAACACCGTACACTCTCTTGTTGAAAAGAGACGTCATGGTAGAGTAGGAAGAGATTGACAGTGATGGGTAAGACGAACGGTGGTATCTAACGTAATCACATGAACACGTAACAACATAACCATGTTATCTGGAGCACCGTAAACTCAAGAAGCTGGAGAAAATCACATTAGTTGTATTTTATTATAGCATTTTGAATGGAGAGAAAACAAATAAACAGAAAGTCCAAAACTGAGTTTTTGTAAGGTGGTGGGACGATTCATTCAGGGAATTTACTGAGGCTATTGAATAGCAGGGGTTTTTTGTTTCTTATAGAGCAGAAGAGAACCTGCTGCAATGTGAAATGGCCAGAACGCTTGCTTGTGTATTTCTTTTCTCTACAAACTACCTTATGATGGTTTTGCTCAGTGGAATTTTAATTTTTATTGGATTCATGACCTTTTTTCTGGTAACTTCCTTTTGTCTTGTATATAGACACATTCAGATTTAAAATTTTTAAAAAGTTCCAAAATTCAAGCACTTGAACTCATTTTTTCTTTTATCTTTAAACACATTTTTTATCATTTAAATCTGAACAATATGTTTAACAACTAAAGGCCTTGCAATGCATACTTGAATGTGAATAATTTATTACCTAAGTAAAAAGAGGAGTCTGTGTCCTGAGTAAGGTTCCATAATAGCAGTGAGTATCCAAAAAGAGTAAGCATCTTTTTTAAAATTTATTTCCTATAAAAATAAAAGAAGAAAAAAAAGAAGAACAAAAAAAATGGGAGAAGGAATTTTTTTGTTGTTGATGTTAGTCATAAATCCATTAGTTCAGTACGAAATTATGTCTTATTCTTCTGACTGGGTAGGTGAGCACAAACCCTTATGCCTCATGCAGTATTTTTGATTTCTGCATATGGGATGAGGACCATAGAGCCAAATCCCGTGGATGTTGGTGAAAAGTCATTCATAGTTACACAAATGTGTAAGGGATTCAGTTGGGAATATAAAATGCTTGACTTTCAGTATATAGATATCCCCAAGAAAGGCAGTAAGGCTAGCTCTCAAGATTTAATACGTAATTATATACATTGTTAGATCTGGGTCTTGGGTTTTATGGGAGCTGCTTCGTCCTGATGTATTCTGCGTGGATAGCCATCACGTGATTAACCCAAGTGTTCAATTGTAACCAGTTCATCAGTGTGAATTTAAATTGAAGTTATGAAATCAGATGTTTAAAAAACCAAAGCATCAAGTATTTAATGTTTTACAATTTCATATCATAGTTTAACTAGTGTATTATGTTTTGAAGCAGAAATACAGAGGCTTTTTTGGTTTTTTTTTGTCAGAAGCTATTGAGCAGCTCTGTTTAAAGAAATCTGCCCATACTTTTGATGAACATAAATTTTATTTCTCTCCTCAAGCAATTCCTTTCTCTCCTTTCAGTACAAATAAATAAATAAGTGAACGAATAAATAAAAGGTATGCCTGATTGCGAGTGTGTAAGATTAGACTTACAAAGTAGATCTACATCCAACCATTTGTGTGTACCAAACAATAAAACTTGAAGGCTCATTAGCTTTGAATGACCCAACTGTGTTTTATGCGTAGGGGTCATTTCTTTACTAATGAGCCACTAAGCCAGATGGCTAACCCCACAGTAGTCTGACTGCATTAGTGTGATTTAGATTTTTAGGCAAATTGCTTTTCTTTTCTTTTCTTTTCTTTTCTTTTCTTTTCTTTAATGAACAGGAGCTAGAGGGACAGCTTTTTCTAGAACTGTGCAAAACAAAGTATTTTGCCTTAAATGATAGATGGCTAAGGTGACTCTGTACTTCTTAAGGATTTATATCAATTTCTAATATGTTTGCTGGTTTGTAGGGATCAGAGTGTTAGATACTAACCTCCCTGGAAACTGTTTCAGGTAGAAAGTTATTTTGACTGTCTTTATCTCTATTGGATTTTGTTTCAATAGATAATTAATCAAACCCATTCTTACTGCCTCATATCTGAGTGCATATGAAAATACTTATGTGTAAAATGCAAAAGAAGAATAATTCTGCACAGGTGCAAGAATAATATTTCCTTTTTAATATGCATTGTCTTACAGAACTTTTGCTTGCCTTTATGAATTTGTGATGTTTCAGGTGATTAGGATGAAGAATGGTTGCTCATTTGGGCCTGGATTCATATCACTCAAGAAGCCTTTTTCAGGCATGTAAGTGAGGAACCAAGTCATTGTGGATTCCTCCAAGTCAACTGAAAGAGATTGATACCCTCCAAGCATACTATATTTTAAGTGACCTGGATTATTTTCTGGGAATGCTTTTCTCTCACCATTGGCTAAATCATACAGAAGGCAAGTTTGGAAATGACATAAAAATCTATGCAGAGAACAGCCCTAAAGAGAAGAGTACTTAAAGGAGGGCAGTTTATGGAGGACAACATCAGCGAGATGATTTTGAAAGTATGTTTCGAACATATTGTGCAAATGAGCACCCATGGTCCTTTCAGCGATCCCACATTGAATGAAATTTTGATGTAGCAAATTGTCTGTTACTGTGAATAACTTCATATGATGATTTGCTCATATCTTATGGGTGTTTGTTGCAATGATGTTACATAATTATATATAGGTTCTTAGCACTGAAAATTGGTCTTGAAAGAAAGTGGCTACATTTGGGGGAATAAGAACGTAAAATGGCTCAGAATAAAGCTTTATCTGGCCTAGTATCTTATCTCTGAAAATAGTCACAGGGGATGACTAAAGAAGAGTACAAGAACCTGACAAATGTACTGTGATTGTGATTCTTCTTTGCAAAATTTATTATCTTAGCCTCCAGCAATTTATGGTTCAGGGAGTTCCTGAACCAAAGGTGATATTTGCTGTTTCAAAATGAATAATCTAGGATCCTTACTTAAACAGCCTGTAGAGCATTAAGATTTTAAGGGGTTTACACAGGTCTCTAGAATAGCTATTTTGCATGGGTTTGACACCCCCCCCCCTTCTTTTTAACCCCTTTTTAACCCTCTTGACTTTTGCAAGATGTTTAGTCTCGGATGAGTTAGGAAGGGGAGAAATGGAATCAGTAAGTAAAGGAGAGATGTGAAAACTATTACACTTTGGCAAAGCATTTTTGAACCACGTTTTGTAGACATGATCAACTTTAACCAGCGGTCATTTACATTTTGAATACGGAAACAAAACTGAACATGCTGCATCACATCTTTTAAATGTATCAAGCCTAATATACTGAGATATGCTTGCCTAATTTCCACCGGCTACTGTTTTCCTGCTATACCTGCCCCTCACTAGCATCAGTAACTTCCAAAGCAATGTGATTTCCTACTGTGGGAAATCTGCCTAAAATTAGCTGTGAAGATATGGAGTGGGACATGGTCTGGAACCCTGTAATCTTACTGTGTGCTTCTTGAACAAGCTGTGTTAAAAGAAAACCTGACACAAAAAAGTAGAAGACCTGGTACAGCATCTTCAGGGTAACTGCATTGTGTGATCAAAATGAAGACATGGCCAATGCACTTTTCTTTGTCAGAAAATATTATAAAATGTTTAGTAAAGCTTTACTTCAGTAAAAGGGTTTTCCTCTAAGCAGTCAAAGTCAGAATCAGGGCCAGAAATGCACAAGATAACTTTCTTCAGAGAGAAGGAATAAAAACAGTGTCAAAACATGAGAAAAAGAAATGAATTTTAGATGTGAAAGTGTAAGAAAATCTTAACACTGTTGTGATTTGCCAATGCTCATAAATCTCCTGTCTACAAGAACTAGGACAGGGGTCATTTTCTGATGGAGATCCTAATCACAGTGAAAAAGAAGAGGTGTTTTTCTGTTTTATCCTGATTTGAGCTCATGTTTCTATGAGTTCACATTTTGCCATGTATTGGGGGGGGTGTGCGTGCGTGTGCACATATCTCACATTTTTAGCTTCTGTCTTTCTTAACCAAAGACAAATGAAGTCTCTTGCTGAATATTAAGTGTTAGGAAGAAAGTTATATTCAAGCCCATCGTTGCTTTTAAGATTTATTTGTGAAGATGAAACTTCTACTTTCTAATTGAGAATGTGAATCTGGTCTCCAAATCATACCTTAATTTGTAGTCTGGGAAATGTAAGTGGTATTTTTTTCTCTTAGTGTTGCCAGACTAACAGAATAATCATATAACTGGTTTTCGTCAAACCATATAATTAAATGACTAGGAAAACTAAAGATCATTCCATTCACTGAAGAGTTGTTACACTTTTACTGCCATGTAAGCAAAATTATAATAGAATGATAGAGCATCATATGCTGTGTACATTGTTATTTGTTAATAACAAATTTAAAATGATAAATACTTTTCCTTCTGTAAAATTCTTACTGAGTCTCTTGAGAATTCAGTAGCACTGTAAATGTAGTCTGCAGTTCTTTACAATTATAGTTTAAATAGACCAAGTCTAAAGGGAATCTGCCTATTTGATTTCCAAATTTGCATCACTTAAAATCCAATCAGACCAACTGTTCAGATTTTTATTAGATATGAAATACACGAATGGGTTCAAGGCCATGCTATGTATAGCAAATACATACCTTGTTTTACAGCATGGATTATCTAACTTGTTACTTAGCATGTGGCTCGACCTTCAGCCCACAAAGACTGCTTAGTGACTTCATGAATTGTTACTATATTAAATCCTTCGATTTTCAGTAACTGGTGTTTTATAGACCAGCAGATTGCATTTGATTTTGTGAATTTGCTGTAACATATTGAGTTTAAGGGATTTATGCAGGAATGTAAACCAAAAATAATACAGCAGGCGCTTGGAATTTTAGAACACAAGGGCATTAGGCTTGCAGATGGCCGATATGGATAATGACATTGAATAATTTGGTGTGGAAGGTAATCCGGTTTTGACAGAATACATTAACATTTAGCCGATGCATACAGGTGTTTGGGTAGTGATCTGCGTGCTGTGATCTAAGGCAGACCAGAGTGACTGTGTGAAGTGCAGCATTGTCAGCTCACTGACTATGCTTAAAGAAGGACGATCTGTTCAAAACATGCTAAAAGAGATTCAGAAGACCCTCAGTACTGCATTCGTTGAAGTAATTTCTCCCTGTGTGGTGTCCTTCTTTAATTTTGATCATGGGAGAAAAAGAGGAATGTTTATTTAATGCTTTGATTATAATTGTATGTTCATTGCAGGGTGCATCTAAGAAAACAAGGAGGAAGAAAACACAGCAATTACCATAGGAGATTTCTCTCCTGTTCGTGTCTATTATGTCAAAACATGGCCTCTACCTTTTCCATCCAAATTCATGATGAGACACTCCACTCTTTTTGCCATGGCAACATCTTTAAAATGTAGTAGACACAATATTAATCTCGGTAGTTGAGAATTAGAGTGAAACTATCAGACTGATCACACCTGCAACTAGTGTTCAGATCAGCTGGCAGGAGCCCTCTGGATTGCATTTGCTTGGCTGTGTATCCATTCCAGTAACGAGTTGTGTCATATGTTTGCAGTTGTGTCTCCCTGACACACACACGCAAACACACACGGAGTCACAGACCGTGTTAGTTTGTTTTATTTCAGCCTGAAGACAGTTTAACATCACTATTATTTTTGTTAACTGGCATGTCTGGAAGAGAGTAGCCGGTTCTCCCCAACTCTTCAAGGAAATACATTTCTCTCAAATCCGTATTAATAAAGGTGACAAATACATATACTTTAAGGAGTATTCATGATGACATTGCATAATGAGTATGTGACTTGAATTATGTACCTCATCTTTATCAAATTTAAGCCTGATATTTTTTTTAGGCAAATCCTGAATAATTCTTGCCTTGTCAGGAAAGAACCTGCCAGTTTAAATATTTGGGAAGTTAAGGAGCAACCCAGTTCCACTGTCCACGTGTAAATGGAAGCCTTTTCGGTGCCCAGCTACAGTGCTTGGGCCATGCATCATCATTTCCAATCCACGAAGGTGTCCCTGGCTGCACAGCGTGATCAGCAGCAGAGCTGAGCTAATCCAAATTTCCAGCTTTCGGCAGAAGCGAGGCACAAGGAGCTTGCCGGAGGAGACGTTAAGGTTTGATTTCAGATGGAGCCTTGCGTAGGCTGGATCATTTTCATGACCACTCAAGCACTGCTTGAGTCCCTGGCTGATTGTCATTATTGACCCCAAATAAGAATCTGATGAGAGAGGGAGGGAGCTTTCAGCAACGCATAGTATAGGGATTAAATTGAGTTAAACTTGCTGTTTTCTGCACCTTTTCTCTTGCCTATTCAAAAAGGCAATAGCTATCAGATTTTCTGAAAGACACTAACACTAGTTAGAGCCAAATGTGGAGAATTTCTGTCGAACAGTTGAAGTTTTTCAATATCGTAGGAAATTGAAAACTAGAGGATATAAGAGGAAGAAACCTTAATACAGTTAGAACTCACTATTTTTATAAAATAAACCATAAGTATTATGAATGCCAAGAATAGCCTAACCATCATATTGATTTTATAATGTTGTTCCTGACTCTAGTATTGCAGTGCAGTGACATTTCATTACACCCATTGGAACTATAATAACTGAAGTGCAACACCAGCTGATGGAAATGAAATTAAATCTATCTTCAGTAATAAAGAAGTGACGTCCACGAAGAATAGAATACAAACCAGTTTTCTAGTTTTATAATGTTCAATTACAACAAGCTATAAATAAAAAGTAGATATTTGTTGTAGCAATACTTCTTGTATCTCAGCTAACAATCAGATAACCTAATTTCTCTTCAATTCTCAACAAAAAGTTCCCAAAATAAATGCATCTCCAAGCACACTATTGTGAAATTTGCATTCTACAAAATATTTAACAAAGTTTCTTAAATATCTTCACCTTCGTGGTGACGGACACACCAAAAAAAGCCCCAACCCTTTGTTAGGAAAATATCAATCTGCCCCTGCTTTGATGCATACACAAATGAAGTATATCTGGAATTTTCAAGATCTTGCAGTACTAAACATTTAAGCAACATTAAGAATTACGTTGGATAGGAAATTCATCCTGTTTATTTCAGTCACTGAGTGATAGTAATTTTGTTTTAAATAAATAAATAAATAGACCTAAAAAGCCCTAAAAAGAAAGATAGAGTCTACATATTTGCAGTCTTAGGGTTGAAATGTTACTGCCTGCACATATATCAACATAGAGAGCAATTTGGCTCTTAAAGAATTCATAATTCATATGTTGTCCTTGCATATATTATCTTGACTTTTTCCAGGTTCTATTTTAGTATTTGGAAGTGTCTTTAATACCCTGTTACTATATGAACAGATAGTAGAATCATGTTTTCAGATCCCCATGCACATTTTGGCTTGCATAAGAGGCCCAATGATGAGAATGGGAGGATAACTTGAAAAGCGGATTGAAGCTAAAAAGATGGGGAAATATAAAGAAAAATAACAGATACATTTTAATTGGAGAGAAAAGTTAATTAACATTAGTGAGGGCTGGAAATTTGGCACAAGAAAATTTTTGTGCAAAACATGAAGAATTTACATTACTTGGGGAGTTGGTTAGCCATGAGGCCTTTTAAGTGGAATGTCATTTTTTCACTGTCTTGAGGACATTATTTTTTTAGACAATGAACTCAAACAAACAAAAAAACCCTCCAAACAACGGAACAACCAAGCAAATAAAAGAACCCCACCTGTGTTTAGTTTACAGCCTTCTTCCTAAACCAAAGAGCTTGTGCTCTTGCCAGGGAGTGCGATTTCCCCGCTGTAACTGTGGCAAATACAGAAAATAGGGGGTTGTGAAAGAAGTATGAAAAGTTTTGAAAGCTCAAACTTAAGGCAGCAGTTTGACATTAACAAACATCCTGATATATATATATATATATACACACACACGCACACACACATATATATGTGTGTGTGTTTTATCTGATTCAGAGCCTGGACAGATAAGGAGTGGGCAGAGACAGAGGTACTAGATGAAGCCTCAGAAAACATTGGGCTTTAGTACCTGGTTTTTAGTATTTGCACAGGCTTTTATGACAGGCTCTTTGGTACAAGACTGAAATGAGCTCCTGTGTTAATGTGAATTATACAATGCCCCAACGTTACCAATCCAAAATAAGTCTCCTAGTAATGGCAAGAAGATCCTTGACCTACGGATTTTTCTTGTTTTGTTTAGTTGTTTTCTGAAACAAAATAAAAATTACCGTCTTCATTTGGGTTCCTCATCACTCTTCTTTAAACATGACATTTACCCTTGGCTAACAGTCTGATCTTCCAGGTCACCAACATGGGGAAGAGAACCCCTTGGCTCCCTTATTGACCTTTTATCTGAATACTAGGTGAAATAAGTTTTTTATTTGATTCTGGACATCCAAATCATCACCTGAGATGCAAATTCTGCTTTAATTCTTTTGCTGCATACCAGAGGCCTTTGCAAAGGTATTTATTATGGCTCATCTGATTCATGGCGTTCTGCTAAGTGTTTCTTTTAACAGGATTTTGTGAATCCAAAGGAGGGGGAAACTCACATCCTTTGTGGGGTCGTCCTAGCCTAATGTAAAAAGAGTACTGCTGGACTACTAAAGGATTGCACTTCATAACAAATATATGGATGGTTATAGAACCCAATTCTTCAGTTCATGTTCTCAGCATTTTTTTGCGTAGCTTTCTGTGAACTGCAAACCTTTCCTGAGAGAGGGGCAAGATGGTAGATTTTTCATTTTGTGATATGTTACCGCAAAAAAAATTATATACTCTATGCACGTTGTGCCAAATATAGCACACGATGCAAAAGGGCATTTTTAGCTAATTTAGTAAGTTCTGGGAAAACAAAGTACTAAATTTTGTCTTTTTTAGTTCCTCCAGTTCTCCTTTGTGGAAGGACCTAAACTCAGAGTTGCTAAACGACCTTTTGAAAGAGTTATTAAGAATTCAGAACAATTCTTACCATTTTCATCTCGATCTTGATGTCTGTATTACTCTTAGTAGAGTCATTTTCATTTCCCTGTCTCCTTTCCAAATTTCCTGACATATAACTGACAAGATCTACCTGGAACATAATGTGTGAAGACCCCAGCTGAAAGGGAGCAGAAGGAGGCTGACACTGGGATATGAAATGCAACCTTTGCCTGTCACTTTATGATATTATAGTGTGTCTGGCACCTGTGATCACATTTCTCTGAGGGGGATGGTAAAAAGCGTAGTTGAGAGAAGTTATAAACTGATCTGGTTTTTCTTTATAACATCTTAATTTTTTTTTATTTTCCTCATATCTGAAATTTTATGGTTTTGGGGGACCTATAAATATTTTCAATTTTCCTCTAGGTTCTGGAAATAATATTTCTTCCTATCCCAGTATATTTATTTACTTAAATAAGTAAAGGGGCAGAAGTAGGTCATGGCTATTGGGAAAACCTGTTTCCTTCCTGTCCTTTTTAAAGCTTAGAAAAATTTTCTATGAGTTCTTGTAAAATACTGTGCTGTGGATAGAGAGCATTGGGGGATGAGGGGGTGGAAATCAGTATCTGGTTTTCATCATTATTGTTATTGTACCAGGGTGACTAAAGGACATACGTGCAAGTTTACTTGCCCATAAACATTGCATGCTTTGTTGGCCTGGTAAAAGGGACTTTTGTAGCTAAAAGTGTCTTGGACTTCACTAATGAAATTGAAGAAGGAGAAGCGGGACAGTCTCCAGGGAAGTCTACATCTACGAGAAGGATCTTCCAATGGGTGGTTTCCTTACTGAGTTGCTAGCTAGCACCTGTAATTTCTAGCAGGGAACTCTAAGGAAATATGGTGAACTTCCCCAGCGCGAAGGGATTTAGCATTTAACAAGATTATCGTTTTTCCTCCAGGAGCGCGGTCAGGCATTGGAACAGGTCGCCTGGAAAGGTTGTTCAATCTCCTTCCATGGAGCTTTTCAAGACCAGACTGGACATAGCTCTGAGCAACCTGGTTTGGCCTCATAGCTGACCCTTCTTGGAGCAGGAGGTTGGACTAGGTGACCTCTAAAGTCCCTTCCAGACCAAATTATTTTATGATACTAGGATGGTTAAGAGAGTTTGGGCACGGCGACAGCCCATTTGACGTTCAGAGTTCTTGGACGTTTCCAGCTGACAGCAGTTTGTATTTCTGGCATTTTTCAGAGTGTGGTAGAACTGCTATACTCGTCAGCTGATGAAGCAGCACAAAAGCAGGGTATTAATTAAAAATGGATACTGATTTCTTATAGAAGGATGGTAGAAAGGTACGCTTAACTCCCAGTTGATTCCCCGTATGCTTCTGCCAATTTTTAAGCTAAAAGCAGGCATCAGGTACTTTTGTGACATTTGCTACTCTTTTGCTCATTAATGTAACGGAGAAGGGTCGTAGTGGTAGTATCTTGTTTTTTTCTCAAATTAGGAAAACTTAGAAAGGCCTTTACTACAGTAGCTGTAAGCAATGTCTTACAACTTTGTGAAGTAAATTCAGTATAGAAGAAATGTGCAGTGGTCTTTGTGTGAGCCCTGAATTCTACAAGCAAAGTATATTTCAGAATAATATACATATGATTAAAAAAAATCAACAAAAAACATCCCTTTAATGATTTTTACTTGAAAATAATGAATCACTTTACCAAATTGAATGGCTCTTTCTCTATGGGGTTTTTTTTTTTTCATTTTATGACTGTGTAGATTTTATCAAAGAGAGACTTAAGTTGCTTAAGTTAAACAGGAATTTACAAGCAGAACTAGATATGCTAGTTCTTGTCATCGTATTCTCTACTCCTCAAAAATTTATTTGAATCTTTTTGTAAGATACCAATAATTAAAATCTACTGTTGAGAAATTGGGAATGGATGCTTATGACATGTTATTCAAACTTTTATATGAATGGTTTTGCAAAAATAGTATATATTTGTTATGTTTAATATAAGTAGAATTTACATTAGGGGTTAATGGTCTTATGTTCAGATATACTTCCATTCTTTATCTACCTGGGAATTTCTTTTTCTAGTCTAAATCATTTAGAGAAAATAAGAATAAAAATTGTGGAAATATGCAATAATAAATGATTTTTTAAAATGTTTAATAGACTTTTAGAGGGGATTTTTGCCATTTTACCTGATAGTTACATTTATTCTGGCATTACTTTTCAGTATAATTTTGCTTTTGCATGTTATTGGACAAAATTATATGTGTAAATGAGTCCCAAGAACACTTGCAAACTTCACTATGTCAATTTGTAGTTACTTTAAAAACTTAGCACATTTATGTTCCTGCCAAGGATGTTGAACCCTTCCCCCCCCCCACCCCCCCCAAATATGTGATTACAGTTTGCAAATAAATTAGCTACATTTGAAGCTTGAAGGCTACACCCAAGAAAGTAACATGTTATTAACTTGTGCTGCCTATGTCATTATAACATAAGGAAACTTGCCAGAGAAGTTCTTTGCTAGTTATCATTTCCAATAGAGAGATTGATTTATGCATATTCTAGGGAAAATTATGTTCTGCAAAACCTATCTTCCATGAAGTAAAAGACTAACGAGGGCCATCTTTGGTTTAGAGCATAAATTGAGATTCTTTGTGAATGCTTCAGATTTCTCAGTGTGTCTGTATTTGTATAGCAAATCTGTTGAAGCAGTGATTTGCATTATTTTGTGTTTGGTCATGCTAATTTATAAGTCAAGGACTCACCTTAAAAATAAGTTTCCATGGCTTGTTTTTCACTAATGTTCTTTGAAGGCCGTGGCAGTACCTTCTGAGTTGTGTTTTCAGTTAACCTAATTAAAACACATTGGCTGTCACATAAACTCTGTTCAAACTATGAAAATGTGGTTTATGAGAATATAGGCTTTTCTTTACATACTGATCTTTTGTGTTGTAAGCCTTTAAAAAAGATTGAAAATATTTAAAAAAAAAAATAACAATCCCCAAAGTTAACATCATACGAAGAAAAACAAATAAAAGGAGTGTTGTGATCCAAAGCAAAAAATAATTCCAGTTTAAAATTAGTGGGCTTTTAAAGAGCTCTATCCAATAATACCCTATTTGTCTTTCCCAAGGTATTTTCTAAAGGACTCGGGTATTTGAAATAAAAGTGGACTTAGGTGTCATTGGAAAGAGTGTAATTTTGCTTAAGAAACCAGTTCACGTTTGATTATTTTAAAGATTTTACTGAAGCTAATTTAATGATAGTTTACTATGGAATCAGCATGTCATTAGACTGTCACCAGTTTTAAGTTCATAGAAAAGGCACAGTAATGTAACTTTAAATCATGTTTTTTCATGTTAAATCATGGTATTTACATACTTAACTTCTCTACTAACAATATGTATTTAATTAATAAAGGACATACTATAAGTAATTATCATTTAAATATTAATACTGTCGAGGTTCATTTAGGAACAGAAAAATCCTGAAACATTCTTTAGTTGTTGATCATGTGTTGGAGGTTATGAGAGGTCTGCATGTTCTGTGCGAGGATGAGAAGAATTAACACATTTTAAAATACATTCAAAGATGTATAATGGAAATAATACGGTTGTGCCTGCTTTTGTCCTGTGTAACAAGCCACACTGATAAGATTTCACTGGAGCCATGATGTTGAATAGAACATTTGATTTTCAAATAATGGTCAGGAATAAGAACTTTCTAATTCTGTTTTCATTCCAAAAGGCTTTTTTTTTTTTTCTTTTTTGCCAGTCCAGGCTCTAAGCGGAGCCTCCTATGCTTCACTATTCCTTTCATTTTTCTTTTTTGTCAGGGTAATGATGTGACTGATGATTAGTAATGTAATTTCGTTGCTCCTTTCTGCCTCCTCACCACTTGAACATGTGGCCAGGAGGGGGAAAAGTTAGTGACATCCTTTGCTCAGAGAGGATCTGAATCCCAGCCTCTCTACTTATAGTTCAGTGAGCTAACCAGGCACCTGGCAGTACCTTTCACTTTTATATTGAAACTAGTTTAATTCATTAGAAAGTTTGTGTGTGTGTTTGGAGCAGGGGATCATTTCCAGTACAACGTGCTTGTGTGTTTACATCTCTTGTTCTCATATTTTCTTTTTTCTGTATGTGTCGGGTTCTTAATTTTTATTTTAAAAAAAGGAAAAAAAGAAACAATAGTGTTTTTACAGACTTTTAAATGCTCAGAATAATAAAATTAATATTATGTTCTAGCTTCTGGAAGAATCTTTTAAATCCATATTCACTGTGGTAAGAGAAATCACAAATTCTCTGTTCACTTCTTTTTTCCCTGGGCTTTGTGGAAAAACAAGATTTCCTGTATGGATCTCAACATGCTTATAATGCTTTTCACTCTACTTTAAGACAATTGTTGCCCAACCTTCTAAGGCAGGCTCGTCAGGTGAGTTTTTAAGGCATAACGATTATGTTATTCAGTGGGTAAATTGAAATGTGGGGAAGGTAGAGGAATTGTTCCTTTGTTCTCTGCCTTCACCAAGGTGAAGGAAGTGACATTCAGCAGTATGTGACTGATCTGTTGCTCGCAGTCTTGTCTTTATACTACACGAGTTTGGAACAATCTGCCCGTCCATTATAAATGTAGTGGGGTATTAAGACTCTGCGTGTCTTTAATGAGCCACAAAGTGAATTTGTTTATGTGTAACTAATTTCTCTCTTAAAAATTATAGATCAGTGCAGAGATTAAAATAAATACAAGCATTGAAGATTTTTTTTCCTTCAGCGTATAGCATGGAAATGTAATCACCCTGGAAGAGATCTGGGTTCTCAGAAATGAGGTCACCTTGGCAACAAAATCTTCTATTATTTTCTGAAAGAAGCTAATCAGTGATTTGGCAGAGCAAGAGAACGATAAAAGGGATCTCTGAGCCATTTCCTCTCTTTTTGGTCCTCTTCTGCTGTACAAGATGATGGTAAGGTGCTTGTGTCAGAAGCTGGAGGAGGCTTCTGCCTTTCCTCGTTACGTTCAGACTCTCAGCACCAAAGGGAATTAGTGAATCCCCAAGAGGGATAGGATGTATTCAGCTTTTTCTACTGATCTGTAACAGCTTGGGGTTTAGTCAATGACTAAAAACAATGATGTGTTCAAAATTACGTAAAACCTTTCCATATATTCCACGTGCTTGCTTGTTCCGTTGTGTTGGTCCTGGAGGATTAGGGAAACCCACGAGGTCCCCGTCTTCGGTGGGATTCTGGGAAATGAATGACTACAGGTAGTGGGTATGGGAGGACTTCTGAGTCCTGGGGATAGCTAGCTGGGCTATCAAATTGTAGGATGGAGTAATCTACAGTATCCAAGTTTACTTTTATTTAAAGGTTACTTTTAACTTTACTGCCAGAAACCTGCTTTTTTTCCCTAAAGGCTTAAAGCATTTTGATTGAGTCTTCTAGTAATAATGTACCTTTTGGACCTGACTCCTGTGATGTACCTCCTGAATCATTTAGAGGGGCAACTTCTAGAGATTAAAATGTAATTGAATCTTCTCCCAGCTTAGGTGGGCAGGGAAGCTTTCTATTCTTGCTTTATTTATTTGCTTTTGCCTTTTTCTGACACCCTTTTCCTAGCATCGCTTTTGCATCGCTCTAGTAATTAGTTCTCTGCCACTGCAGTTGCCAATGCCTTTTTTATTTTCTTACTGTGGTGTGCTTTGTTTGTTTGTTTGTTTGGGAGGATAAGAGAGGGAGGATTTGAAATATTTAAGCCAACTGAAATCTTCTTTACGTGGCATATTTGGATGAAATGTAATCATGTGAGTTACACTAGGTATCACGCTGGATGATCTAATGGTCCTCTTTGGCTTTGCTTTCTATTGATCCATGGATCAATAGCAAAACAGTATGTATTTACTTGTCTGAGTATTAGCCTGTATCCTCACCCAGAAAACAATTTCTGGTATTGTCAATAGGGCTTATCGTTCGCAATGAACTCTGTAATGCCGTGGTGGAAATTATACAGGAATAACAGGCACAGTCTTGCCATGCACTTTGCCTTAGAAAAGAAACATTTCAGTCAAATCAGGTAAAGGAGTTACTGTATGAAAATTTGCCATAGAACCTCTGGAATAAAATTCAGTACCAGAAGAGGAAATTTAGAGTACAGAACTATTGACAGTGTTAGACCTATTTTGTTGGACTCTCGGTGAATGTGTCTGTGATTGGAAAAGGCAATTAGAGCCTCTGGAAATGACCTTATCTATTTCTATATAGACTGGGCATCATGTTAAGGTATTAGACACCAAAATCATTAGTTCTTGGAGCAACTAGTTAAGAAAACAGCAAGAAGAGAGAGAAACATTCTTAGGGACCAGACCTGGTTCAAGATGTTGCTACCAAATACATTTTGGTTGCCAAAATGTATTCAAAGGGATGAAAAGCACACACGCACCCCCCCCAGTTTAACCAAAATTAAAAAAAAACAACAAACCCAAAACCAACAAAACAACCATAATCAGTTGTTAGTTACAAGAAAAGCCAGTTAGGTAACATGTTTACAAGCAGCATGGAGAACTTTTAAATATAATGACAGACATGAAGCTAGGTGCAAGTCAGAAAACTCCCAAGAAAAAGTCTTAGTGAACACATGCCTGCCTGATTGCATAGCAGAGAAAAGGTGTCCCATAAATAAAAGGACATTCTTTAAAAAGTTGAAGGCAGATGCCAGTGAGGAAAATAGATAACTGAAAGGTAAATTGAATGTAAAACCACATAAGATATAGATCAAAGTAATATTTGAGAACTGTGTTGCTGAGGGCCAGGTGATTTCAAATATACCAGAAGAAAGGAATTGGATCAACTCAGCTGTAGTAAATTCGGTGTTGCAGAGATTCATCAGGTGGTTAAAGAGAAGATTACCAAATATCCATTCTCAGTCCCAAACTCTACTTTAGCTGTTATCACTCAGGCCAAGGTAGCAGAGAGGAAGAGGAGAAGACCTGGAGTCATTGTGGTTACTTCTGTGAAAATGTCAGCCTCATGGCCTCAGAAGACAAATGGAGTACTAGGAAATCCTGGTGAAGGAGGAGACAACAATGTGGTAAACGCCTTGTTGCCACTGCATAAATTCATTGTACACCGGTATTTTGGATAATGAATGTGGTTCTATTTATATAATAAGAAGAACAGAGGAGGTTCAAGGAAGGTTGACAATGATGATTAGAAATGCGGAGATGCTTCATGAAAAAGAAATTATTCTTCATCTTGCCTAAGGGATGATTGAAGGGAGACATTGTAGGAAATCTGATAAAACCAAGAATGGTATGGCAAAAGTAAATCGGGAATCATTGTTCACTCTGTGGTACCATAAAGAAGTAGGGGAAAGTTTAAGAAATCAGATCTAAAGCAAACAAGAAATAAGTAATTTCTTTTGTATGTGGTATTTGTAGAATTCTTTGCCTTTAGATGTTTTGAATGCAGAAGTTTAAATGATTTCAAGGAAGAATGATATAAATCCAAGGACAGTAGAACATTTGGTGCTGTGTAATCCTGATGGTCCTCTATAATCACCTGAAGAGTTTCTAACTTTCAGATTGCACGAAGGCAGATTAAGGAGGAATTATACCATTTCCCTGATAGTTCTTACATTTCTTCCACTTTTGCATCCAATTGTTATTGGTAGTGATTGATACTGACGTTGTTGCATATATGGTATATGTTTATTATACCATATTCTAATGAAGCTGGTAAGAGGGTTACAACTATCCTCCTGGCATACCGTTAGATTGAAAAAAAGATTGAAAAAAATGTAGGGAAAATGACATTTGCATGAGTCCTGTTCCAGATAAGATCTCTGGTTTCTACTATAAAGATTATTTTTTTAATTAATATTTTTATTATATGACTCTGAAAAATGCCTGGTGTGTAACTTACCATCTTAACCTGCAAATTTTTTAGAATTGAGCTTGTAGTTGAAATCTTGACCTTATGCAATCATTAATAGAAAGCCTTTGGAGGTCACCAACATTGAATCTAACCGTGGAAAAGGCAAACGCACAATGTAATTTGGGTACTGTAGTATACTGATAAGAATTTCCCACTGCTAGCCAAAGATAAAAGAAATAAGTAATCAAACATTTGCATGTTCTCGTGAAAAGCAAATTAATTAAAAGTCCCATTTCTTTACACTGTTTTTGTGTCACTGTCACTAGCAGTACTTACTGAAAAATAAAGCTGACATTGTAGATTGAAAGAGCAACTCTAAGCATGAAGTGGGCATGTAATTCATTGCCCATTTTGCTAGTTATTCACAATTCCTTATTGGCTTAACCTTCTTCCATCTTCAAAACATTGTATACACATTTTTTTAGACTATCTTCTGAACTTTTTAGATTCCTTGTGTTAGGTTTAACTCGATAGTAGATTCTATAGCTGATAAGTCTTGTTTAGGAAACAACAGGAAGATTGTGAGGGGTTTCTTTGTCATTTACTATTGTCGAAATGATATATTTTATTTTATGCTGGTTTGCACATATTTTGCGGGGGGAACACTTTGCAAAAAATATTATAAACCCAAGTAAACATGGAAGCATAGCAAACCATATTTTAAAGCACAAGATGTAAAATGCTGGTTTCACTGTATTTATTTTTAAAAGTCTGATAGTTCATGTAAATTGTTTGTATTTAGTGACAACATCCACTGAATCCTGCAAATCAATAAACAACAGTGTCATGGCTTTAAATGCCAATAATCAGAGAGGCAGAGATCATTGTTATTAAGATACACACAAGTTAATGGTTCCATAGTTACTAAATAACAACAACAAAAAAATCACATCTGGTAAGCACTGCTTAAACAGCAAAGGAGTTGAGATTAGAGAGGATTTTGAAAAAAGAGAGAAAGACAGTGTGGCAGGTGAAAAGGAAGGGCAATTCAAAGCTTTATGGAGCAGTGGAGAAGGCATAAAACTGTTACTACAGAATCAGAACAACAGTTCAGCACTTCAGAGGTTTTTTTTTTTTTAATAAGAGGCACAAACTGAAACATGTTAATGAAGAACATCTGTGTTTTAATTTTATACCTTGAATTATAAATGCTTGTTGTATTCTTTACCTTTTAAATACATGGAAAGTTGGGCAAAATAGCTTCCTGCTAAACTGTTGAATTCAAGATTAAGGCAAAGTTGTTCTTACCGAGTTCAGCAGAAAAAACGACCTGGAAGCCAAGCTTGCAAATCCCTAAAATTGGCAACAAGGGAAGTTTGGTCTAATTTGCAAATGCTGCAGGTTTTGTCTTTAAGAAAATATGCTTTCTTGTGCTGTAAGAATTTGATTTTTTTTTGTTCAGAGAGTTTAGTGAATTCAGCTCAACTGTCCCAAATATTGTTTTACTCTTTTCTCATATTTCAATTCCTGCCTTATTGTTAAAAAAAAAACCCACCCAAGCCTCAAAACCCCAACAACTGCAGCAACTGCGTCTATCAGCTGACTAATGTCGTTCCTTACAACTGATCCACATTATATTTCACGGTGAGATAAAGTGCTATGACTATGCAAAATAAGCCTTCCGATTGTAACTCGTTTGACGTAATTGATAGGAAAGGTTGTCTAGACTACAACAGCCACACAGGTAGTTAGAGTTAACTGAGAATGTAAATCAAAACTGCTTTTATCAATGGGAATCTATCTCAGTGTTTGCAAAGGGGTGGAGCTCTGTCTTTTTGTGGGTGAGAAGCCTTAGATACACACATGTGGTTTTTTCCTATTTATTCTATTCAGCCAAGTATGATTTGGAGTATTTTGATATATATTTGACAGATTTATTTTCATCAATGATGTAGTTAATCGTCTTGAAATTATGAGTGTATTTTAAGCATATTCACTTGTCTGGATTTGAAAGTTAGTTTGTAACATACTGTTTTTTCCCATTTTATCTTAATCTTTATTTCTCATTTTCCTTCTCTTGCATTGTATTTAAGATCTTTTTTGTAGCTTTCTTTGGGTATTGCGAAGTAGAATAACCTGTCGTAATATTGAGAGTTAAGTACCTGACACTGCGCAATGGGACTGTTTTTATCCATTACTTCGGTCCTCTTGTTCTAACAAGAATTCTTCTCCTTAGATGAATTCACAAATCTGAAACCTGAATCTAACCCCTTAAGCGTCTTACCTTCAGCTGTACTCAAGCACTATTGATATTTAAGTTTGCCTCCTGTCCTCTGTTTCTTTCCGTGGGCACTTCAGATGTGACACAAGAACTGCCCTGAACAAAAGCCTATTAAATACTCAAATGAATTAATATGGACAGGCAGGAGATTGGCAAGCACTGACATAGGCCTTTGCTGTATCTGAGCCTAGTAGTTCTCTCCATTTATTAAATCAGTTATTACACGTTACATTAAACGTTGGAGTCCATAACAAAGCACAAGCATGGTATGAGATGTTATCTGTTCAGGGCAGGAAATTAATTATTTTATGCACACAGATAGCAAGTCTTCTTATTTTCACCCATCTTTTGGTTACAGGGCTGTAAAAACTTATCTCTTGACCCTTCTCCTTAAGCAGAAACAATACCATTAACTCATTAAGGTGGTAATTTTTGGCTATGTTCTTTCTTTAGAGTCATTCTGACCATTACAGATCTCTCGCTCATGAAAACTCTTGTCTTTTAAAGCCACACACAGTAGTGGGGGATGGAGAGGTTAAGGATCATTAAAGGGTGCTTTTAAGGTTAAAAGTTAGGTCATTTTTAACAGCACACCAGAAATCTTGACTTGGAAGAATATGTTATTCAAGCATAGAAAAAATTCTTTTTAAAATATGATTAGCCCTTATTTTGTAGTAAAATTGCCAGATGAACAAATTGCAAGTCAGCCTTAAAGAATTTGAATTTTAGTAAGTCACAACCATGTGATAGAACTTTATTATTAATATCCTGTGTAATTTATAATTTTCGTAATAATTTATAAGTAACTTAATACTAAGCATGCCAGAAAAATCCGTGAAATCATTGGTTTGATTTCTAGTTTTTGTTTTATTGTATATAATACATATAAGCCTTTCTACAAGTTTAAGCCATAGTGGTCCTAACTAGTCTGTTTAATACTGGCCTTCACCAGCAGTGCAGTATCAGAGTTTCTGCAGGTTTTTACCCGCTATAGACGACGCCTAGCAAAAACAAAAGTCATAGCTATAGTATGAAAAAGTCATATTAATTTGAGCAAATTTCTTTTGTGATAGCTAAGATATGCGAAATCACAAAATGTAACATGGGGAAGGGAGTGGCAAGGAAGGTGACTACACTGGATGAAACGTGTCACCTAATCTGAATAGCAGGAGCTAGTTTGTTGAAAGAAAATGTGCATTCGTTAAGCATTTTGTAATACAGGTATTCTATTTGTGACATAAATTTACAACATTGTTTGCTTTTTAATGATGTATTATATTTGGGAATGCGATAGATGATCCAAGGTGGGACAGTTTTTAGTTTCGTATAGATGGGATCTGTTTATTCCTGATTTTATTACAGGACATTGGTGTCAGTGCTTGTATGTGTAGATTAGCAACAGTTCAGATCACTTTAACTCAAAATATAGGTAATCCTACTGAAGGTATGAAAATAATATACCCTCAGTAGGGACAATGTCACAAAAACCTGCATAGGTCCCACTAATCTGTATTGGAAAACAGATTTTTGGAGAATGCTGATTTTAGGAGTAGTACTTGTAAAAATCCTAATTAACAGACTTTGCTTATCTGATACTGTCTCTTACTTTCAATGATTCAAGGCACTCTTTTTTTTTTTTTTTTTCCTTTTTCTTTTGTTTTGGTTTCATTTTGTTTGGTGGGGTTTTTTTAATGATTTTCAATGGCTAATGCTAAATGAAGCACTTAAAACTTGCAAAAATTTTGAACACCTAATTTTTCTAGTATGTTAGTGGGTGAATCTACTTTCTCTTTCTTCTATAAAAAGTAAATATACATGTAGAGGGCACAGGAATGGGACAATGAATATACAGTCTTATTTGGTGTATCTGTTTTTTTGTTGTTGTTGTTTTATAAGGTGTGATAGTTTGGCGTCATTGAATTCCTCTGTAAAATTTCCACTGTCAGATTTCCACATGACTACCCCAGAAATTCTTCAGTCTCAGTCAGTATTTGGGCTTTAGTTTCTTGTTGGTGTTATAGGGGATCTACATAAATCAATATGAAGAGAATGTTTTATTCACATATTCAGTTTGGAGTAATGTATTTAATGAGAATGTAAAAATATTTCATAGAGGGGAGAATGGGAACCTTTCTGATATTTGTAAAAGCCAGCAAGCAGGATAAACAGGTACCACCCTGATACAGAATATACCTCACAAAAAAGGAAAGGGGGAAAAAAAAAAAAAAAAGGAATTTGCCTTCAGTTGAGCCATCTACAGGTATTAAATATAGATAATTAAGGTGATCGCCAAAAAAACCAGTAAAAGACACTCTTCAGGTTCCTGGAGGATTTGATGTGGGGAGAGAAAATACAGATCTCTTTCAGTCAATATCAAACTTTCATGGTACTCAGTGAGGCAAAGATTTCACCTTTTGTAACTGGTTTACATATAACTACACACAGCCATTTCATCATGATGAATCTGCAGTTTATTGCACCCTATGTAGCAGTAGTGCATACATTGCAGTGATAAAGTGGATTTATTATAAGTAATTAAAGTAAATGCTTCTATGATCTTCATTGGTAGACCTTTGACATCTTTTATTACAGTTGAATATTTTCTTCAATTTTACATCATGCTGAAGGCTGTCTTATAAATAACTTGAATTCCATCTTTATGACAGTGAGTATATGAACATAAACTGGAAGTAAAAGAGTAAAAGATTGCTTTTGCAAGTAAATCTAAAATTTCTATGATTTTTACCAGACTTTCTTAAGATTATAAAGTAATTTTCCTTCACATAGGAATAATTATCTCGTGAAGGTGAAAAGCAAAACAAGCCCATCTCTACTTAATTTAAAAAAAAAAAAAAAAGGAAACTACTTATAAGCATTTCCATTAAATACGAGCTACTCTGATTCACTTTTTCAAGACTGCAATAATGGATCAAATTACGCATTGCAGAGTGTTAGAAAAAAACTGAAATAATATTTTATGATATTTGTATGTTTGACCTGTTGACATTCTCCAGTGAAAAATTAGTCCATCTCTGAAAAAAATACTGATAGCTTCAAGACTTAATTTTAAGTATTGTTTTTCAGACAAAATTGCTTTAATAGCATACAAGTGTTCAGCTTGCTTTTTTTTTTCCCACAGCATTATCTTGCACAATTTGCTTATTGAAAATTGGCCAAGACCCAGTATGAGATTACTTTACATCTCTTGCTATCTGTGTTGCCAAACTTCAGGACCTAATAATTTTCTATAAACAAAGATGCAAACTCTGCCTCACTGAATCCCTAAGTGAAAATTACTTGAAGGATCTACTGGAGTTGGTGTTGGAAATTTTTCCTGGCTACCATCTGATATTCAGACTAATACAATGAAAGAACAGTAAACATCTCCTGAATGCCTTACCATTCTTGTTTAATAATAGGCAATATTTGTTTTCTAGGTATGGAAAAATAAACATTTTAGGGACCCTCTTCTTAAGAGATAGTAGTGTCCAGTTAAAAACAGACGGACAGACATATGTCCACGGTAATCCCATGCTGATCTATGAAGTTATGGGAGGGATATTCATGAAATGAACAGAACAAAACAAAAGGATCCAGAATGTTCATTGACTTCTTGCAAACTTAAACAAAAGAAAACAAAATTAAAAAAAACAAAAACAAAAACACCCAAACATAAAAAAAAAACCAAGGAAAAAAACACAAAACAAACAAACTTTAACCAAATTTGTTATATTTTTATTTCATTCCATAGTGTAATGCATACAGAAGAAAGGAGTGCTGTCAACCTATACATGTTGGAATCAAAGTGAAATATTTTTTCTAAAGTGTATGTAGAAATAGAAGACAAAATTAGTAGATGCTAGATATTATTCTTCAATCACTGAGCTGTTTTAACAGCTGTCTGCAGAGGAAAATGTACAATTCACTAATGAATACTGTTTCCAGTTTGAAACATTTATCCATGCTTCACTCGTTGGAACGTAATTCTGCTTACTGTTTTCAGGTATGCAGTAATTAATGGGTAGTTACACCTATTTCTTTGTAAATGGATCCTGGATAAAGCCTCCAAGAACTTATTATGGTTTTGTTAATCTTTTCCAATGATATCAAAGAAATCATTTTTTTTTGTGAGGCACATTTAATGAGATACTAATGCATCTAGCAGATTAAAGAGGCAACAATTAGATCCTAGCTCTTGATTGTTAATAAGGAAACTGCATCTCTAAGGTAGACAATATATTGGGTCTGTAATAGTTAACTAATACCTTCAGTTAACACTAAATTCTTAATTAAATATGATTGTGCCTATAGTGGCAGAAAGAGCTCTTACCATGCTTTTCTCTGATTACATCACTTGCTACATTAAGTTCATTAGAAACATTAAGAAGTGCATAAAGGCCAAGTGAGATGAATCATTTTTAATGAATGATGAATATTACTGAGACCATTTATTGGGTAAGGAGGAATAATAGTTACAAAGAAAGTTTTTCTTCTTCCCATATGGTCTGCTAATTTATATACATTCCTGGTGTTTTTTTTTTTTTTAATTAATTCTTTAAATGTCTTAGGAAAAAAGACAACTGGAGCTCAAAAGAATCTAATATTTTATTTCAATTTTCTTCAAAATTTTGACAGTGCAAGGATTAACACCTGTGTGAGCACTTCAGTGACAGAAATGTCATGAGAGAACAAAAGATTGCTTCTAAATATACTTAATATCAGCCTACTCTGAATGAAATATCTTTAGGGAAAACTTAGGGAAGAGGGAGAACACAGGGCTTTCCAACAAGGTCAGAGGCAAGCTTTGGAAACCAAGGATTCTTCAGAAAATTCAGTGCTAGTAGCTTCTTTTCATGTTTAGGGAAGAAATACACCATGAATGCCGAAGCAGATCTCAAGAGTGTCATCACAACAGCATAAAGATGGAGGGGGTATCTACTGTAACTCCGTTTTCAACAATTTTAGACTCTATATGTTATAATCAACATTCTCAGTTCCAAAGAACTCATTGTGGACCTCAGTGTATCTCACATCAACTCAGAAAACCCCCAAACCATCAAAGTTGGCTTTGTAGGATCAGTTTGATTCATCTATCGCAGGATCGGTGAGGTTGGAAGGTGCCTTTGGAGAGCGTCCAGTCCAACCCCTCTGCTCAGAGCACAACCAACTAGTCCAGATTTCCCAGGTCCATGGCTACTAGAGTTTTGAATATCTCCAATATCTCCCAAATTGTTTCCTCGTAAATACACTGTTGTACAGTCCTACTGCCACTTATGTACAAATATATTAATTCTTTGTGGGACTAGGTTAACACTGCTGGGTTATATATACCCTTTTATTCCTGTTCTGCTTGACTCTCTCTTTCACACAGTTGTTCTGTCCTGCCTTTTTACTTCATCATCATTTCAGTGCCCTACTTTTGCAATCATTTTCCTGCATATTGACAGTAATTTCAGTTGATACTAAAGTTGAATCTCTCTCCTTAGGCAAAATCAGGTAAGAAATGAGAGCATGCTAAGTAAAAGGAATAAATCATGTTTGCAGAAGCTATGCTGGCTGTAAGACTGCAGGAGCTTTGACATTTACTATTCCTGAGCCTGATATTCAGCTATTACTGAAATAGATTTTTGTAACAGTATTATTTAATAATATTTTATGAAGTAGTTTGCTTGTTGTTTCTCGGTAACACAGCCATACCTATATCTGAGGGAGGAGATTGCAGTTTTAAAAACTTAAGAGAAAAACCAGGAACTTAATTAATAGTTTCTGAAACTATTTCTCTTGCCTTGTATAATGTTTTGACTCCTCTCTCTAACCAGACTTTTACCCGCATAAGTAGGTTTAGGGAGGCCTATAACTTTAGTTGGGAAGCATTTCAAGACAGGGCATCGGGCTTTTTGTACAAAAAATTTGCCTTGTACATCTTCAGTACTGTCAAACCATTAACATTGTAATTTTGTATAAATTTAGGCAGTGTGAACATTGAAGCATTTTGTTAAACTTTCAGTTGAATTGGTAAGTAATCTTAGTAGCCTTTTTTTTTTTTTTTTTTAAGATTACTACCCTTTTTAGTCCTGTTATGTGAAAATGCTGCTAAAATTCCAGCATTGTTAAAACCATTTAAATTAAATCAATGACTGCCCCTTAAATATGCAGCTATAAGCTTTTCTGGTAATGGAAGTCTCACATTGATTTCCTAGTTAGGATTTTGTTGTGCACAAAGTTCATATTGCTTGATAACAGAATGCTTGATATTTCCTCTAGTAACTCTGCTTGGGAATTTCTCCTCAGCATTAGCATTTGTTTTTAGGCAAACTTACATAAAGAATTTCAAGTCCCAGTAGATCGAAAATAATTGAGGAAATTTAGCTGATGTACTTCCATTTCTGCACTTCATTGAGGAAAAGCTTGTCCCTTAACAAGTTTATGGTGTTTCAATATTTGAATGTTTATGTACAGCTTGCATGACTCAAGACTGGGAAATCCGGGAAGATACATCTGCATATTTAAGAAGAAAGATTTTGAGTGACTTGATACTTATATTTTCATTTCAAAGTAATGGAGTGGAGAATGCGTAAATAAATTCCATCCAGAATTATTCTGTTTTTATAATGATTGTATTGGGCTGTGTTACTCACTTTTCTTTATATGCTTCATTACATAAATAGTTTTGCTGATTGTTACAGGATTACATGCAGAATAAAATACTTCAGGAATTTAACATAGGTGTTAGACAATGAGATATGCGGACTTCTGCAGGGATTTCCATATTTTTGCGCTATCATCTTCTGTGTTTGGGGAACGAGCCAGGCAGAAGTCCTTTCTGAGAGGACTTCTGAGGGCAAACAACTGAAAGTACTTGAGATGGTCAAGGTAAGAATCTCAAAGAAGCAGTAAAACGCACAATTGAAATTAAGGGAAAAAAAGACAAATAAGAAACAGTCTTTGAGTTTTTTCTGGTGACGTAGCATTGCCCCATTAGCAATGAAACAATTTTAGTTCTTTAAGACTCTTTCTCTAATCTTATCTGATTTTAAAGTCAAAACACCTCCAACAGATATATACTATTGATTTGTGCATTCAGATACTCTAATTATCTTCATGTGCAGAGCATTTTGACTATTTCATGCTCAAAGTATTACAAGTTTTGATCTTGATCACTAGGTGTATCTAGTAATCGAATGTTCTTTGTTTTCAGGTTGAGAGAAGTTTAAAAAAATGCTTAACAAATATATCTATCTTTTCTTCTCATAAAAAACCCAGAGCCTTTTATTAGAGACTGGTTTGTAGTCACAGAACTACATTCTTTGTCTCCTCTCTTTGGCTGTCAGCTTTCTGTCCCCTTGACGGTTGCAATGCCAAAGTTATTCCAGGCAAATACATCAAATGGCTTGTCAAATCATGCTGATTCCCTTTCTAATCTCAGTGCAAGCTTTCACCTCATCAGAGGTCCAGGAAGGTTATGAAATGAAATTCAGCAGTTGAAGGAAACTTCTTGCATATATAGAAAAGAATCTTTGGTTCAGAGCCTGGTTTTATTCTATACATGCTGCAGGATTTACCCATTATCCCAAGGGGGAAAGATGGAATCAAAATATTAAGTGGTACCAAATAATAAGACATAATTTTTTTTCTACTTTCATTTTAATGCAATTGCTTCCTAAGAGTAAAATATAAAAGCTCTCTTTAAAAACATATAAATCACACTCCATTCCTTCTCTAGTCTTTTTGATATTTTGAAGAAAAACGAGTCCAGAGGCATTTAATTCTCAGGCCTTTACTAAATCATTTTGTTTTCTGACATAAATTCAGGCTAGGGAAAGTATTGACCTGCTAATTATAAAATCTGATACTTTCTTCATTTTTCTGATCCTTTACTTTTCTCATTATTTTGTATTCGGTTTAAATGAGTACTGCCACCTAATTACAAATAAAAGGATATTACTTTAATTACCTTCCACTATAGGTGTGAAAATAAGCAAGCAGTTATCATAGCCATTACACCAAATGGTACAACGTTAAATTTCTGACCCTACTACTAGCCGACAGAGCTGTTCAATTGCAATAGCATCTTACTGTAGTTGAGTAGTTCTAATTATTGCCTTCTGTAAATGCTGTATTTTGAACTTTGTGCCCTGGACTGTCTTGTTCACAACTAAGAAATAACAAGTGCCTTCATCAAAATGCAGTGAATTGTCTGACATTTTGAAATAACTGCTAGAACCAGCTACGCGGATAGAAAATAATTGCCATTCAGATATATCATTTGGGGGATTTTCCTTCTTGCTTCACCGGTCTCCTGTGCAATGAAGTTTAGTAAAGTTCCTAAACCATAAGCAGGAACAAACATTTGGGAGGATATAAATTCTGTTTAATTAGGTCCTTCTTGCAGGTAGTGTCTCGCTGAAATTTTCTTCACCTGGATCCAGATGGAGAAGTTTGCTTTAAAAAAGCAATTGTGGTTCTCTTTATTTGAGAAAGGTCAGTTATCAAAAAATACCAAACTGCGTGTGTTAGGTCCCCCATCTTCCAGTGAGAGACTGGGGAAGGGGGAGAAATGTGAGGTGTCTTACCTGCCTTGGATAGAGTCAACCTGGAGCTCTTCTGAGGGCAGGTGCCCAGACAGGAATGACAGCCTTCTGGATAAATTCTGCCTGTGCTTTTCGAAGTGAAGAGGAGGGTTTCGTATTGTATTTAGGTCTGTTTGATTTAAATGTGGAGGAAGGAAAAGGGCAGAAAGTGTAATATTTCATCTCATCCAAAACCATGCCGTTGTTCCCTTCAAAATACATCTTTTAGAAGCTAAAATGGAACGCTTTATAGCCTAGCAGTCAGGCAAATGGGTTCTCTGGACTGCAAGAGAAAAAGGAAAATGGTCCTTCAAATGTTGAGAGTTAGGAAAAGGAAGTTGCTGGAGAGGAGAAGGGCATAGCCATAGCATCAAGGAAGCTGAAAAAAAGTTATGTTTTTCCATCTTCAGCGGGACAGGATGGGCAGTGTATCTGCTGTGGTTGCTTGCGTGGGAAATGAGATCCACAGGGGCTTAAAGTGTCCAGAAAGTTCAAGGACCAACTAAGGAGAAGGATAAAAGACCAAAGCAGTTGGTTCGTTGCTGACAATTCTATGTAGTAAAGATCCTGTGTGTATTCATCTTTAGTAAAGAGCCCAGAAACTGCACTGGATTTAGAGAAAGACCTCTGTATTGGTTAATTAGAGTACGTTGAGCTGTTACAATTGCACCTTCTACTGTTAACATCTTTAAACCTATGAAGAATTTCTAGTATGTGCAAAACTTGTTTTTCACTTCATTCTGAACTGAGAAACTGACTTTTTTTCCCTGTTCAATGAGAAATGGTAGGTTTTTTCTGTGTCTGCTCATTGTAAGAATAGTATAGGCGTATTGTTTCTTTAGTCTCCATTATACCTCCTCTGCTTTAATGTAGGCTTCACCTGTATTTTAATATAATCAGAGATTTGTTTAGTGCTTCTATAAGTAAGAAATATACTAGCAATCCCCAGTGATTCAGAAGTTTCTTGCTCAATTGCCCATATACGTTATTTTGACTTAATCTCACTGATATTTATGAATATGTACAATATGTACACATTCTAAAAATGGAATCATAGACATTCTAGCAACTTTGTTCTATTACCTGTCTCTGAAATACTCTTTATAATACTGGGAAAGTTTTATGCATGGCATAAAAATTTGGAAAGGCAGTAAATAATATTATCCTTATTCTGCAAATGTTTTCACCACATTACCTTGCAGGCTTGCCTCCCATATTAGTTTCTTAGTATACATAACCTAACTTCTTATTTAAGGGGCAAAGAATATCTTTGCTCGATGAAGTTTCCATTGAAAAGAACATTATTCTAACTGTTAACTCAGCACGTACAGAAGGAAAATGATTATGCTTGTGCTGGATAGTCATGAGTACATCATTAACTGCATTAATTTTTAATATTATTATTCCACTCTTTATGATTGGAGTCTTTCTAATTTTTTGTGTTCACTACATAGTCAGTGAGAGACCTTATAACAATTGAAGTAGGTTTCATGGTTCAATTTTGGTTAAGTCAAAGGAGGAAATGGCAACTTTTTCCCAAATGTTTCTTTTTAAGTATTTGCCAGAGATTGCATTGCATCCCTGTACTAATGTGCCACTGAAATGATATATTCCAGAAAGCAATCTGCTCTTGACTGGTTAATGACATAGACTTTATCTCTGGTCTATATTTTTCTCTACATTAGTATTCAGGCTACAGTTTGACATAGCAGCAGGGGAGGCAATAAGGGGGGAAAGGAATGAGAGGCCCATCCATTGGTAGCAACAGTCACTAGTAGCAAAGCCAGAAGTAGTGAAGACAAGTAAAGGTTGGGTCTGTTCCCGCACTGTGGATCGAGAGAGAATGGAAGAGAGACAAGATTTTCATTATCTATATGCCAAGGCTGGCCGGGCAGGTGAAGGACCTGCAGGGGGGTTAAGCCAGAGCATCGTCTGCTGTGGCCTGCAAAGACTTAGAGCTGAAAATAATAAAACTCTTAAAATGTAATACTGCAATAATTGATGCAAGATAGATAGATATTTCTCCCCTTTTGCAGCTTGTCTAGTATATCAGAAAGAAAAATGTAATATGAGTCTTTAATTGGATCCAGTCTTTGTTTCCTTATTCCGCGTGGGCTGTATAGCTTGTAGAATCTAATGGAACTTTCCCCAAGAATGCTTCAAATCATCTTTGTTTATGCAGTAAGGGCAAGCAAGAGACAGGCCAGAATGTGTATCTAGCTTTTAACTGCCTATGCATCGTCCCAAGGAATATAGCTGTGGGTCATTGCTATGATTTTTTTTTTTTTTTTCCTAGATGAACTTTCTTCCTCTGGAAGCATAGTAGAAAGGTGATTATGAAGTTGCTCTGAGGTTTTATGCCCTCCACAGATTCCTCTTGCAAAAGTGAAAACCTTTGAAAACAAACTGTGCTAGTTGCTTCTAAGACCATAGCCTAGCTCACTACCCGGTTTTTTTTTTTTTTTTTTTTTCAAAACCAAATAAAAAATATGGCATTATGTGGCGCACTTGCATCTTGTTATGATTGAGTAACAAAATCAGAATCAGATGCTACGTTTCATTTTGATGAAAAAGCAAAGCAAGTAAGCTTTATTTTTAATGCCATAGTGGTTATACAAATAAATGCTGAGATTAATGTAGAAATCACTTGAGAATATAATTTAAAGAATCTTGGGTAATCTCCTAGTCCATCCATGTTTTCTCCAGGCCATCAATTATGAGTAGACTATTTCTGACAAAGGAAGCAGTGAATTTTCTAGTCTGTAAAAAGATGCATGAGGAGTTGTGAGTTTAAACTCAGAGGGGGATAGAAGCCAACAGCTTAACTTTAGTACATAAGAATACACTCTGAACATGTTTATTTTCATTTTCTCTTGACCCAGTGAGGTTTCAAGATAATCTTATGCAGAAATAGGGTTTAATCTCAGTGTCCAAGAAAGAGTTTGGAACATCAAAAGGTGATAAAGAAAATGTAGGTACATTAATAGAAGGATTTATTTTATAACCCAATATGGCCTTCCTATTTCTTTTGTCTAAGATTGTTTCCACATTTATGTTCTATCTGTTTGACTTTGAAAGAGAATTAGCAAGGAAATCTATATTTAAGATTTTAGAATCTCTGTACATTTTAATAAGGCTTAAATATAACATTCTGCTAAACACTGTCGGGAAAAGGCCAACTGAAATCACTAATTGCCAGCCACTTTTTTTAGAATGGCAGAATTATTTTTGCCTGTAATAATCCTCAGCAGTTTGCTTTGCTATTGTTGGAACATGTTTGACTACCAGTTGTTAAATAAGCTTGTGTCATTTAAGAGTGGGAGGGTAGTGAGGCACTGGAAGAGGTTGCCCAGAGAGGCTGTGGCTGCCCCATCCCTGGCAGTGTTCACGGCCAGGTTGGATGGGGCTTGGAGCAACCTGGTCTAGTGGAAGGTGTCCCTGCCCGTGGCAGGAGGGGTTGGAACTAGGGGATCTTTAAGGTCCCTTCTAACCCAAACCATTCTATGATTCTATGAAGAACATTTGAAAAAAGAATTGGAGTGTATTTATTTTGAATAGGCAAATTAAGCTATCACAAATACTATTAAGAATAATTTCTAATAGCCAACCTCCACATGGTTTTTGAAATTAGCAGTTTAAACCTCCCTGTGTGTCATTTTCCTTTATAAATTTCTTTTGAAATGACATGGGTTTCTCTAAATGTTCGTTTTCCCTGCTTTTCTTTGTATTTAGTTTAGTGTTACATATTCCCAGCTCTGTTTTTTTATTTTTTTTTCTTTTTAACCTCAATTAACTGTAAGACTACGAGAATGTACAGTTCTGGACACTGTATTTGTAAATGCCCTAATATTAAAGACATTTTGATTGCAAGAGGTTATTTCCCTGTCTGAAAAATCATATGGGAAATCATTAGACTTTTATAATACCCTAAGAACACGATGGACCAAATTGATACTTTCCACTCTCAGAGACTTTCCTCTTACCTGTTTGTCAGCCTTTCTGGGTTAAAATAATCCAACGTGATTATCTTCCCTGGTGGACACATCCATCCTCATCGCCGATACCACCATGATGGCATTATAAGGTGTCAGGCAGGAATTATATCACTTCAAGCTGCCTGTACTCAGCTGCTGCATGTCTAACACTAAGCATACTGTTCTTGCTGTTAATAGGTATTTGGCCTTTTCTCACTCCTAGCTGTTTGCTTCTTTTCTCACAGGGGTATGAGTTTCTTTGGCCTCCAGCTTATTTGAGAAATGATCCTAGCAGCTACATCAAGCTGCTGGAGTCCATATTCCCAGCCCTAAAAGACATGTGTGCTATTTGTCTCTTTGGAAGTTGGTACAATGATGTGTTGGCAAGTGAGGAATAGTATTGCATTGTGTTGGAAAATAGTGTTTTAAAATTAATGTTTAAATAAATGAGCAGAGAAGTGATGGACCTGCATAAGTGAAAGACTGAGTGCCAAGGGAATAGAGAGAAATGAATATCAAAAACTCTGGAGTAACGAGAAAGATGAGGGAAAGCGCTTGAGATTGTTCTGACTCCAGAACAATTACTTGTTCCAGTTATTTACATTTATAAAGCTTCAGGTCTGTCAGTGCAAGAAGACCTATATGCTGTCTTGTCCAGTAAAGAGAGACCAACCAGCAGAGACCAGCTCCATGCATGTGTGAACATATTTCTATCATTATTTCATTAATATTTTCTCTCTGTCCGTTATGGCTGCCCGTTTATGATGATCTAGTTGTGTTACATCAGATCAAAACGGGTAACACTCAAAATGGAGATCTAGACAAGCAAACACTTAAACTTTACTTGCCAGAGTAATTAGTTACAGGGAAGATGCTGATTAAGTGCACAGCAGTTTAGGTGACAGCATTGCAAAAGTGGCAAAGAAAGCAATCAAAAACTAGTGGCCAGTTAAGAGATTCATCGTGCAAATAAGGGATGGGATCTGGAGAAAGGACTGTCAGAGCAGAATGACGCACAAATCAATACGAAAATAAGGAGTGGATCGGCATAATGCAGACTCTTGGGTGCAAAAAGGAAATTTTTGAAACTAAGCTGAATTATACTTAGACAAGTTAATAAACAGCAGGGACAATATGTGTGCGCGTTAGAAAGAAATACTCATCTTCTGAAGTGGTATGCTTGCCTTGCAATTAAATTCTGCTTTATTTTTGGAAAGAACTGCTTCTGGAACAAAACAGTTTTGTTAGTGGAAATTTATTCTGTCACAGGTTTCTAGAGGAAAAGAGTTTACAGGCTTCAATCCAAACTCCTTAATGTGACTTGTAACTGTGAAGATTTCCAAGTAAGAGTGGTAGAACTGTGTGGTTCCATCTACAGAAAACTCACATCAGAGGGCAAAGAGGCCTGGAAGGTTTCAAAACTAAGCTCCATAAATTGCAATAACCTTTGCAAACAGTCAAAGTGAAGAAATAAAACACCAAACCTAAAAAGAAACACAGATGTGCTTTACTGGTTAAGAAATGTATATGATATCATATATCACATTTTGAAATATAATTCAGTATATCATTATATTTTTTCCATATAAAAGTAGCTATTGTCACTTGGCTGCATATTTACTGGGGAAAATGAAATTAGTCACAAAAAAGTCTATAAAGATGGATTGCTCAAATGATAAGAACTCTATTATGAGCATAAATAGGTGGTTAGGTATGCAATAACAAGCCAGTATGCCTATTTTTCTGGAGACAAATCAAGTAATATATCATATTAGCTTTTAAACTTCTTGGTAGACGCATTCCAGATTTCTTATTAATAAGAAATCTTCATGTCAATAGGTTAATTGTGTAAGCAGTTGTAGACATGGTATAGAAATCAGTCCCTCGTCCACTTCTCTAACATTTATCGTTTTCATATAAAGGGCTGCTTTAAACATGTAATCAGAGTTTTAATATTGGGAAACCTGGTTTTCTGTGGTTATTTGTATAAACTCCCTGTGGATCAAAATATGGTTTAAGGGTTAATCAGTGTTCTCCATTGTATTGGAAGACCCAAATATATACAAGAATGATGTTAGTTTTGTGGGAATCTTGAAAACTTAAAAAGTCACACCCAAACCTATTTGGTCAACATCATTTGCAAGAGCAAAACACTGGAGCATGTCACATTGATTAAGGTGGTGATGGATCTTTTATGGACTAGAGGTGGAGAGGACAAAAATAGCCCCAAAGATATTTGAACCTTTCAAGTTAAGTATTCTGCATAGGCAGGAAATAACCAATTTTCCTTATAATTTCAATCCCACCTGAATTTTTGAAAGATGCTTTATATTCCGTTTACATACAATAACTATGTGATTAAATTAACAATGCTTAAGGGAAATATTTCATCTAAATCGTGGAACTGGAATTTCTAGGGTTTACAGCCTTGTATATATTGTACAGCCTTGTACAGATATTTGGTACTTGAACTCCCTGAGAAATATTAATATCTTTTTCCTCTGAAAATAGATCAGTTCTCTAAATATCAGTGTACCAGCATTTTCCAGGGCTTGAATACTGAAGCAAGAAATGCAAAGAGAAGCCTTGCAGCATATTCCTCTGTCTAAAAAAGGGACTAAAGGACTTTAAAGTGGATATCTAGAAGAAAAGCTTGAGGGTGAGTTGAATTAGCTTTGGTCTAAACCATTTTTAAATAAAATAAAAAGGGACCAGTGTGGTGATTTGGATGTTTCTGTTCATTGTGACACTAAAAGCTGGATTATGTTCAGGTTAAGTAACCTCATATAAATTCTTAAAAAATTTTTGAAAATCCAGTTATGACTCTGAAATCTTTTCAAGTGAAACATAACCCTGAAACAAAATGTTGCAACCATGTTACAGTCAGTGTCTTAATTTGGGAATTTGTTAATCTCACCGTTCTCACAAAAAAAAAAAAAAAGTCAGCAAAAACCCCTCCTTATTCATTTGCTTTTACCTAGTTTGACAAATAGATTGGATGTCTCGCAGCTTCCATTATCAGAGGAAATATATTCACCCAAATGGAGGGGCTGTGGAGCAGGAGTAAAGAAAAGCTCAGATTTACTGAAGTCCCACAGTTGCAAGTGCAAAAGTATCATATTTTGGGGTCCCCAAATGGTATGTTCTCTTCTTAAATGTCATTGGCATACACACCTGTATGTATTTTTAAGAGTTGTATTGAACATGTATAGTGTGTCTTTGTTGGGAATGCGTGCTATTGATCTATGGGTGCTTCAGGAGAAGGTTTTTAAAAAATGGAATGAATTCTTTCTTCTTAAATTCTAAAGTATTTGTGCCATAAACAGTCTCAGTTACCTTTTTAGTGCATCTGCCAGGTTCTTGAGCTGTGGCGATTGCAGCCCAGCTGCAAAATTCCTTTTCAAACTAAGCAGCTATTAAAGGAGAACTCTGTGCTTTGAGAAGGGTTAAAAAAATGCAGATGTTGGATCGGCTCCTCCAAGTGGATTTCTTGATTTTTAACTTCAGATGCAAAACTCCATTTAATTCTTAACTGCTGATCTGCAACTCTTTGCCATAATAGAAAGACTTCATTGAAAAAAATGCAGAATGCACTTTGGAGGTTATCCTGAAGGTATACAAGCAGTTCTAACACTTAAGAGCTCTAGATAAATAGTTTAACTTTGGCTCTCCAGTGGATTATACTTTTTTACTTTCTCTCCATTTTTTTAACATGATATCTTTAGAACTGTGATTCTCAGTTTAAATGTTTACGAAGATGAGCTTACAAATAGCTGTTAGCTATTAAATCTTCGTGATTGCATAATGAGTTATTGTCCTGATTCTTGCATCATTCTCTAAGGGATACGTGATATTTTTTTTTTTTCTTCATCGTCTTTCAAAATTTTATGTAAAAAAGAAAGAAATACACAAAGGATATTTAATCTTTTCTTTTGCTGTCATTGCCATGGAAACATTAAAAGTATGAGGAACTGTAGGAAGAAGATGAAAAGGTAGAGACAAAGAAGGAGATACAGAACAGTAAAGAAAAAAACGAAGCATGCAGCAGTGCATTAAGTTGTAAGACAATCAATATTTAGATATCGTTTCGGTTCAGAAATTCTGTCATATTTGGAAAAGCTATACTTTTTAAACCTGAAATGCAGGTTAGTTTGATCAATTTGTATAAAAATAAGAGAAATCTTTCCATTCAGTAGAAATACTAAAAAAACCACTTCAATTCATGTCTTTTCTGATGTTTTCATAGTATTATAACTCTGATAATGGTAGAGGTTTACGGCTGAGTTGCACTACACTAGGATGAATGCTTCTGGGCTAGGATGTGCATTCTGTTTGCTATTCTATCTTTTTTACATGTCTTGGACCATTGCCCAAACCCTTTGGAAAAAAGACCTTCTTGATAAGTGTAGAGAGGTTGCTGAAGTCTGAATCCTTAAATGTAATTTGCTCTGAAGGACTTAGAGAGTGTATCATTGTTCTTTTCTCAGACGCGTGAATCTAATCTGATTTTATCTGGATGCACTTACTATAAATACCACAATTTCCCTTATAACCAGCCACTCCCTCTTCTTTTTCTCCATCCAACAGTCACTAATTAATCAGTCCTGTCTTTATATTTGTATATTATCAAGCTCCAGCAGGTGGCAGCCCTGCAGCATTGTTTGTGGATTTTGTAGGATGAATAAAACTTGCTGTGCATTGCAAATGGCTTCTTTTGCAAGACTCTTCACAATAATTCTGAAGTTCTCATCCCTTTCGTGCCTGTGATTTAGCACTTGGAGAGAATAATGTCCCCAAATCTCCATGCTATATATATTTTGTCCTATGATGATGTCTGCTATTATATTCCATAGTAAAATGTATATCAGTTCTTTTTTTGTTGTTGTTGCTGGAATCTGTTCTTCAATCCCATATTGTTGGTGAACTCTAAAACACATGCAGCAATTACATTGCATTAAACTGATAAAGCCATATTGCGTACAAGGACCCATTCTCTGTTTTATTTTTAATAAATGGATGTTACGTGACTTGCTGCCACCATTTTGTTTTGGGGAATTGATACCTAGTTTGCATAGTCCAGTGCTGTGTCAGAATGAAGTAGGATGTTGTGAGAAGTTAGGCTGGCATGAACATCTCTGTATCACCTCTCCAGTCCCTTCTTCATAATCTGATGCAGTAACAGGACTGCCACTGCATCTATTTTTCCTATTTATTTCATCTATTAAGCAAACCTTCACTTTATCAATTTTTAAAGATGTTCTGGGGTTTCATAGGCACAGGGCAGAACCTGGTAATGTAATTTCTCCTACCAAAGGAGAAACAATAAGTTTAGCGATAACCTATTTATTAGAACTGTGTTCTTAAGCATTTTAAAACCAGAAGTACATGGTCTGTGTGGCATTATTTTAATTTTCTACATACTGATCCTATAAATCTTATTTGGGTTCTGGGATGAGAACCTGCTCCTTTGAGAGAGCAAGGACATAAAACAGAAGAACCCAGCTTTCTGGATAAAGCACTGGTATGAATGTCATGAAGCTGTTCTTTTCTGGACCTACTCATACATATGTTATTGTCACAGCCCTTTAAATAGTGTTGGTGTTGCTAAGCAATATTCAAATCATTTAAGGATATTTTGAAAGCAGTGAATACCTGTTAACAGTCCTTTGGGCTATACTAGTTGTTTTACTACTGAACTGTATTAATGCATTTTTCTCTGGTTTTCCCTTTTTTGTTGATTTTTTTTTTACTCCAAGAATTTAACCTTTAAAAGTACAAAAACTGCAAAAATTGAAATGAGTGAGTTACAGGAAAGAACCAGTGGGGGAATTGGGGAGGAGGGTACACAAATGGGAATGCTCTGCTCATTAGTGCACGTTGCCTACTGTTCTGCTCCTTCAATTTAAGAAATTTAGAAAGTGGAGATAAGAATTGCCAGACAGTGTGTTGTTGCCTGGCAGCCTGTAGAAATCATATGATGCTACATGAGGCTGCCTGACCTAAGTGAAATAGATATTTTTGCCCCTTTCTTCTTCCTGTAATTCTTGAAAGAGCTGTTGGGATATTGCCTGGTTATATCGCTAAAAATTTCTTCAGTGAAGGAACACATATAGATACAAATATATTTTTAGAGGTGATGCAATTCATATTTTAGTTAAGGTAGTATATTTTTACATTCTTAGTTGGAAATGAAAGATGTTCTCATAAAGAGAGGCTTTATTGCAATTTGTGATGGTGTAATGTAGGCTGCTACTAATTCTGAATAATATAAGTAACCTATGGATATTTTAACTGTCTGTGTGTTGCAAAGGTTGTATTTCTCTTTAGAGCTAAGATTTGGTATTAGTATTTTTGCTGTTATTTCAAAGGCATTGTAGTCTTTTCCTTTAAATGAATTGAATCTTTGCAGTAAATCACAATCTTTAAATCCTTGGGGTTTTCTTCTTAATTTTTAAATCAAACTCACACTAATAGCAAAACAGAGAAATTCTTACTTCATTATGCTGCATATGAATCTCCTGCATGTCAATGCAGCTTGTTAAAGGAAGATTTAAAGACATATCTTGTTGGGTGTATATGAGTTCCTCTTTATATTAGCTACTTCTATTAAGGGGAGAAAAACAGCACTGAGTTTTAAATTTGTGGAACTCATTTATTAACTTAGTGAACCTGTATCTTTTTTTTTTTCTTCTAATTGGATCTTGAAGAAATCATTTCCTCAAGAGATGACAGTTTTAAAACCTGGTGTTTTACCAGTGTGTTGTAAAACGTCTATACTGGGTCGCCGTTACAAGTAATGATGATGACAGCAGAGTTTATTACAGAAGGAAGTAGGTAACAGCACCATAGTTCAGAGCTCTCTTATGGTAGGTGCCGTACATACTAATTGACATAGTGTTTGTAGGAGGTGATTAATGAGTTTTCTGAGACGCTCTGCAAATATTGGAACTCTTTAATGAATAGCATGTTAACGAACATTAGGGGAAATAGCTTGTGAGGAAAATATTTGAAAGTCTAAAATATATGTTAAATATACATCTTCTCAATGAAAATATATTTGGATTGTGCCTTGTTACATTTCGATGCCGTTTGCCTCAAAGAGCAGTTGCCTTTTGCTTTCTCCTACCAAAAGAGAAATAATATGGTGACTGATAAGCTATTATGTCCTTCATGAGTTTTCATATATTATCTGGCTTGTTCTTCTGTGTTTTAAAGTCAAAGCAGCTCAAGATAACAAGTCTGGATGGTGCTCATTTCTTTCCACTGCTGATCTCTGGTTCACTCTCTCTTCTCAGGTTGATTTTTTTCATGAGTTGCAAGCTTGTACTGCACCTGCTCGGTTGCAGATAGTCTTCTGGTTGCAGAGGCTTTAATTTATGTGATCCTTTATTAAACTGCACTTCCTCTTTCATTTTTCTCATGGTATTTGTAAAAAATTGTGACACTTCTGTTTTTAAATTTGCTGAGTACATGGTAAAATAATCTGGTCCTAAGCTTTTCATTAAACATATTTCACCAGGCAACATTTTGAGATCCAGTGTGTTGCCTGGAATTAAGTAATGCCAAATGATAAATTTAGAAATGCCAAATATCTGAATTGAAATGGTTGACCTTTTGGCACAAAATGATGACAATCCTGCCTTCAGGTAGTGTATTTAAATGCACATTCTTTCACAAGAAATTGAGCTCGTAAAATTATATGTTTGGCTATTATCTTTCATCATTGCTTTTGTAATTTTCTAACAAGCACACATCAGGTAACAACTTTAGCAGGAGTGGTAGGCAATCCTCCTTCTTGGAGGCAAGAATGAAAGTCCAGAATCAATATCTAATTTTTCCCAGCAAAATCCAAATCCAGCTTTGGAGCATGGATCAATAATGGGATTTTGTTTGGGTTTTTAGGGCTTTGAGGGGTGAATTTGTCTTGTTAAGAATGTTTACATGGGCAGTTCTAACCTCCGATCCACCTTCTAGTAAAGTTTGCCGGTGTCCAACTCATGAGTAATACGGAGGCTTATGTTTCCTCTGACGTTAACAAAACCAAAAAAGCTTACATATCAGCAGGGTTTGATCTTACTAACTAGTCCACTATAGCATTTCTTTATTTTCCTCTCCAAAACTTGCTGTTATATTTACTTTTGTTTAGACAAATTTTAATTGCTCAAAAAAAAAAGTTAGGAATTCAAATATCCTGTCTTAAAATTCTTCTGACTCTGATTTTGACACTTCTCTACTCAATTCAGGATTTCACAAGCCTTGGAAAATCTTTCATTTTTCTCAATTTCTCCTGTTACTATTGCACTATACTACTTACTAATGTAGACACAGCCAGCAATGGACAAAAATCACTGGAAAATCATCTCCCTCAAGAAAAACATGAACCTCATGTCTGGTGGAGAAACTAGAGATCTGGAAAAAGTACTGTGTGTTGAGTAGCCACATTTACATACCCAATCCCACACTTCTTTTTTATTTAAAAAGTAATTTAAAAAATCAAATGTGGATTGAGGTCAATCCAGGTCATGAATCAGGGCTGTTATAGAGAACTACAGCTGTCTTTGTAATTAGATAACTACTTTAGAATCATAGAATGGTTTGGGCCGAACAGGATCGTAAAGATCACCTAGTCCCACCCCCCCTGCCATGGGCAGGGACACCTTCCACTAGACCAGGTTGCTCCAAGTCCCATCCAGCCTGGCCTTGAACACTGCCAGGGATGGGGCAGCTACAGCCTCTCTGGGCAACCTGGTCCAGTGCCTCACCTCCCTCACAGTGAAGAATTTCTTCCTCACATCTAATCTAAATCTACCCTCTTGCGGTTTAAAGCCATTACCCCTTGTCCTATCACTACATGCCCTTATAGAAAGTCCCTCTCCGGCTTTCCTGTAGGACCCCTTTAGTTACTGGAAGGCTGCTGTAAGGTCTCCCTGGAGCCTTCTCTTCTCCAGGCTGAACAACCCCAACTTTCTCAGCCTGTCCTCATAGGAGAGGTGCTCCAGCCCTCTGATCATCTTCGTGGCCCTCCTCTGGACTTGCTGCAACAGATCTGTGTCCTTCTTATGCTGGGGGCCCCAGAGCTGAATGCAGTACTCCAGGTGGGGTCTCACGAGAGCAGAGTAGAGAGGAAGAATCACCTCCCTCGACCTGCTGGTCACCCTTCTTTTGATGCAGCCCAGGATTCGGTTGGCTTTCTGGGCTGCAAACACACATTGCTGGGTCATGTTGACCTTCTCGGCAACCAACACCCCCAGGTCTTTCTCTGCAGGGCTGCTCTCAATACATTTATTGCCCAGCTTGTGTCTGTGCTTGGGATTGCCCTGACCCACGTGCAGGACCTTGCACTTGACCTTGTTGAACTTCATGAGGTTTGCATGGGCCCACCTCTCAAGCCTGTCAGGGTCTCTCTGGATGGCATCCCTTCCCTCCATTTAATAACAAATAAGACAATTTCTTAAAGACAAGAGTTTGGCTGTGCTAAGAAGAGAAATAAATGCTGCTCCTGCCACCAGTAACCTTGCCATTTCTATATTCAGGAGCCAATATCCCAAGATTTGTCCCAATCTGTTTAAATTCAGTCCTGTTCTTGACCTGTGATTTTCCAAACTATGCAACTTCAGAGCATAATGCAGTTGGGGAAAGTATTTAAAAATTTTCGTCAATGAGTGAGTCCCTGTCAATGACTCAGTCCTTCATGTCAGTATTGTCAATGAATCCCATTCCTGTCTTTGAAATGCTAAAATTACCCAGCACTAGGTCCTCGGACGAGCTTGCTGATGTTATCCTATTCTGAATATTCTAGGGCTTATGTCACCCATAGATTTTGACTTGTCCTGCCAGACATGTCTATTATTTCATGCTAGCTGAGGGGGCAGTTACCTTCACAATATTGCCAGATATTCTGAGCGTATCACAGGTGGTGAGGCTTTTCCTTTTATAGCCTTGCAACAGTGCAAGAATCCTGACTCCTGACACTATTTTGGGATAAAAGAAGAGGATGTTTTCTTCTTCCGCAGAGCTCCTATCTGTTTCAGTCAAGAAGAAACATATTGCAGTACTTGTAACTATCAGTGACAAACTTTCTGTTTTCTGTATCTGCATCATGGATACTAATGAGCCATATAAGACTGCACATTTGTTACTAACTTTGAGGTGATTGATCATTTTCATCGTGTGCAGATAATTATTTCCCTAAATAGAATTCCTAATATCATGACAACTCGAACAGCCCCCTCAAACTGATTCACTCGTGTAACTACAGCAGCTTCATGTTGTATTGTGCTGCAAAGATTGTCTGATTAGTAAGAAATTATGATTTATTTAAATAATCAAACACAATGTGCTCCACAAGGAAACTTAATGCTCTCTTAGAAGTTCTTACTGTGAATTATCTTCTCAATAGCATAATAACATTAGTTTTTTTTCCCTCACCATTAGCACATAGAATTGAAGTTTATGAACAACCATTACTGCACTAATACAGAGTCAGAGAATAATTTTGGATGGAAGGAACCAATGGATGTTATGTGGTTCAAATCTGCTCAAAACAAAGCTACCTTCAATGTTAGATTAGGTTGCTCAGGGCCTTGTTCTCTCACACCATCTCCAAGGGTGGACGCTCCACAGTCTCTTTGGGCAACCTTAGTTCAGCAATAT
>NW_010973177.1:2063655-2063877 GCF_000737465.1 Haliaeetus leucocephalus | reverse complement strand
AGAAAAGCAAAACTTCAGCTCAAATTGAAATTGGCCAAAGATGTCAAAAACTACAAGAAAGGGTTCTTTAGTTACATAAACAACAAGCAGAAACAGAAGGAAAATATTGACCTGCTGTTAAACAGGAGGGGTGAAATTACCCACAACCATGCTTAAAAGGCAGAGGTTCTCAACACTTTCTTCACCTCTGTCTTTACCAGCACTGTTGGGCCCCAGGCCTTG